>NC_047032.1:29124008-29221855 GCF_902652985.1 Pecten maximus
ATACAAGATGTATTGTACTTTGTGGTACTCACTATAAGACTGGGGCTGTCAAGGTATTACAAGATGTATTGTACTTTGTGGTACTCACTATAAGACTGGGCCTGTCAAGGTATTACAAGATGTATTGTACTTTGTGGTACTCACTATAAGACTGGGGCTGTCAAGGTATTACAAGATGTATTGTACTTTGTGGTACTCACTATAAGACTGGGGCCTGTCAAGGTATTACAAGATGTATTGTACTTTGTGGTACTCACTATAAGACTGGGCTGTCAAGGTATTACAAGATGTATTGTACTTTGTGGTACTCACTATAAGACTGGGGCTGTCAAGGTATTACAAGATGTATTGTACTTTGTGGTACTCACTATAAGACTGGGGCTGTCAAGGTATTACAAGATGTATTGTACTTTGTGGTACTCACTATAAGACTGGGACTGTCAAGGTATTACAAGATGTATTGTACTTTGTGGTACTCACTATAAGACTGGCCTGTCAAGGTATTACAAGATGTATTGTACTTTGTGGTACTCACTATAAGACTGGGGCTGTCAAGGTATTACAAGATGTATTGTACTTTGTGGTACTCACTATAAGACTGGGCCTGTCAAGGTATTACAAGATGTATTGTACTTTGTGGTACTCACTATAAGACTGGGGCTGTCAAGGTATTACAAGATGTATTGTACTTCGTGGTACTTCCTGCAAGACTTGTTCAGCCTTATTCTTGTTGGATGAGGTAATATAATACAATATAAAATATAAATGATTCATGTTACTCACCCCCAAATCACACTTTGCCTGGACAAAGTCACCACAAATTTCTGCCTCCAAAGGCACCTCTTTCATTCATGGCTGTGTTAATCTGTAATCGCTGTGTACGTTTTGATACATCTTTAGAGTTGTCTGCCGATGTTTTCCGTTGTTAGTGTTGAATAACCATTTAAAGTGTATTGTTTTACATATTGTCCTCACTCTGAAGCCTTACATTACATATGAGGACTGCTATGTAGAACTGTGTCTAACACATGTGTACTAACCACAAAAACACCAGTGTATACCTATTGAGCCTATAATTACACACGTTCGATCAGATATAAAGTCCAGGTTTTTCTTTACCTTTATACTATACTGCATTTAAATCTTTATCTGCAGCTAGCCATATAGATTTTTTGTTAGTGGATATCAAACACCCCATATTAAGGATTATTTCGTCAGCTATTGATTGTCAGAGTTTTTTGTACATGAGATTTATACAAGATTAAAGTGTACTGGGTATTATTGTATTTTATATACCTAATGAAGTCACAATACAGAGATAAATGCTTGAAAGCTGACCTCAGCTTATTTTCAATTTCTGTCATTCAGTAAGATAAATTGGAAGTTAATTAGTTTAATATCTTTAATTGGCATGTGTTCGCTAGTTGATATTCACAATTAGTAATTAAGGTCTTCCTGCTGGTAAGAAATTATCAGACTTTTTACCACTTTTATTTTATATTTTATGGAACAGGATGGAAGGGCGGGGGGGGGGGGGGGGGGGGGGGGGCAGAGTATAGTTATAGTGTTCACAATCTATATCATGAGTGAATTGACAGATTGTATATCGTTGAATGTTAGATTAATAGAATCTTTCACCCCCTTGGGGGTGAGACAGGGGAATCTCAACCCGAGGGGAAGATTCTTAAGTTGCCAAACAAGAGGCTTGCCGAGTGTTTGGCAGCTTAATTATCTAACCCCGAGGGTTAAGATTCCCCTGTCTCACTTCCATGGGGGTGAATGATTATTTTTCTGTTACCCTGTTTACCCTGTTATGTATCTTATATTAAGGTTACATCAATGCAAGGAATTGTTGACGTGACGTGACGTGATTGAATTGTCAATGTGACGCCATTGTACTGTTGCTGTGATGTCATGGTATTGTTGATGTGACGAAATACAATTGTTGAGAACGTGAAAAGACCATGTATATATATCTTGTCTTTTCCCTAGGGTGAGATAATAAAATCTCACCCCGGTAAAACTGAGGATATCCCTGTCCAGGGTAAGAGAAATATAGATCTCTATTATGTCCATTACACACCTCTTTCACTGTGCCAGTGACAGCTGCTACACTATTTCACATCAGTGACATCTTTTATTGAAAGTTATATTATAATCGACTGGAAACTTTAGGTGACATTGAAATATAACAAAAATATAATAAATGTCAATTTAGTAAGTATGTCATATGATGTCAATTCAGTAAGTAGTTTATGATGTCAGTTCATTCAGTAGGTCATGAATGTGGATTCCGGACAACTCCTTCTAAACCGAAGGGCCGTTTTCAATGAAACTTAATTCAAATATAGAGAACCATGTGTAGATGTGCATCTCACTTTCTTTTTCTCAAAATTATGGTTGCTATGGCAACTGGTCACTATATCACTGGGTTATCTTAGTTAGCCTCTAATTAACAGTTCCAATTCACCATTGACTCGTGCAGATTGCGGGGGTATTAGTCAGCCATCCTGGCGACAGTTCTAGTTTTGTTTGTACATTCATTAGAAGTATAGGAGTGATGTTATGGCCAAATTATGCACAAAAAATTTAAGATTTTTTCGCATTTTACAATTTTGTGGACTTAACTTTTTCAGCACCAAAATCCACTTTTAAAGTTTTTGGGGCAAGTTTTTGGAAAGCTTGTAAGTCCAAAAGTATACATCTCACACCCTTCTAATTTGGTTTATACATTCATTAGAGGTCTAAGAGTAATGTTATAGCAAAATCATGCTGAAAAAAATTGTAATTTTTTCGCATTTTACCATTTTGTGGACTTAACTTTTTTGGTACCAAAACTCACTTAAAAGTTTTTAGGGTAAGTCCAAAAGTGTACACCTCACACCCTTATAATTTTGTTTATGCATTCATTAGAGGTCCAGGAGTGATGTTATGGCAAAGTCATGCAGAAAAAAATTGTGATTTTTTGCATTTTACGATTTTTGGACTTAATTTTGTTGGCACCAAAACCTGCTTAAAGATTTTGGGGTAAGGTTTTGGAAAGCTTGTAAGTCCACACCCTTCTTATTTGGTTTATACATCCATTAGAGGTCTAGGAGCGATATTATGTGATGTACAATTTAAAAATGACATGCTTATACATACATAAAAAATGAATGCATAGTGTGATTGTTGCCGCAGGTGAGCTTGCAGGTGAGCTTTCACAATCATTGATGGCACTTGTTTATAATAGGGTGAGACATATTTACTAGCAGAGTATAATTATATTTACTGGCAGGTGAGTCTTTTATTGCAATTTTGCCAGTGAAATATGGAAATTTATCAAACTAATAAAATATAAGTTTTGCAGTGAAAATATTAAGTTTTTCGTTTGTGACCAATCAGACCGAACCAATGTATTCACCACATTGAAACTTGCCAATTTTTCCAATCGAAGCGACAATAGATAAATTGGTTATTTTGCTGTATTTCTGAAATATTCAGACTACAGTTCTTGACAAAATACAAACTTGACCATAGCTATCCATGCACAGTATCCTCTATATATTTACTGGTAGGAGAGACATATTTACTTGAAGGCATAATTCGTCTATATACTGCAGAAAAAGATATATTTCCATTGACTGAATTTAACGTGTCTTAAATCAAGAGGTTGAAAATAAAGGTAAAAAGCATTACAGTTTTATAAATAATTTTATTAAAAAATATAATTTCAAGTTTAATGAAAAGCAGATAAAGATCCATGTTGTGGTGCTTACAGCATTAAACAAGTGTAGATGAAAAAACAAAATATGTGATATGTCCACACAGAATAAATAAATCAGACTTATTTCTTCTTGTCCTGAGAAATCAGTCCTGAATATATATGTCCGTTGACTTTGGCACATCTGAATACTGTATTTACTGTAACTGATGATAGAATGGTAATTGAAATGAATATAAATATATACTTACTGTCAGTCAAAAAACTTTAATACATATGAAAATGTAACTTAAGTTTGCTTAAGACACAAATTTACTGTTATTGCAATTTCAAATAAAAACAAGAATAAAGAAAAAAAAAGGGAAATGATAGGTAACATGCTTCAAGAAAAATATATTTGCAAAAGTAACAACACAAACAAATAATACTGAATCTTCTAACAATTCTACAAACAAGCTTTAAAAACATCTGTTGACTCTGCCCGATAAACTGTCAACTTGGTTAGATAAACTGTCAACTTGGTATGATAAACTGTCGATTAAGCTTGATAAACTGTCAACTTGGTAAGATAAACTGTCGATTAAGCTTGATAAACTGTCAACTTGGTAAGATAAACTGCCGATTAAGCTTGATAAACTGTCGACTCAGCTTGATAAATTGTTGACTTGGCTTAATTGACAAATTGTCGATTCAGCTTGATAAACTGTCAACTTGACTTGATAGACTGTCAACTCAGTTTGAGAAACTGTCAACTTGGTCAGATAAACTGTCAACTTGGTCAGATAAACTGTCAACTTGGTCAGATAAACTGTCAACTTGGTTTGATAAGCTGTCACCTTGACTTGATAAACTGCCAACTTGGTTATATAAACTGTCAACTTGGTAAGATAAACTGTCGATTAAGCTTGATAAACTGTCAACTTGGTTTGATAAACTGTCAACTTGGTTTGACAAACTGTCAATTTGGTTTGATAAACTGTCAACTTGGTTTGACAAACTGTCAATTTGGTTAGATAAACTGTCAACTCAGTTTGGTAAACTGTCAATTTGGTTAGATAAACCGTCAACTCGGTTTGATAAACTGTCAATTTGGTTGGATAAACTGTCAACTTGGTTTGATAAACTGTCAATTTGGTCAGATAAACTGTCAACTTGGTTAGATAAACCGTCAACTCGGTTTGATAAACTGTCAATTTGGTAAGATAAACTGTCAACTTGGTTAGATAAACTGTCAACTTGGTTAGATAAACTGTCAACTTGGTAAGATAAACTGCCGATTAAGCTTGATAAACTGTCAACTTGGTAAGATAAACTGCCGATTAAGCTTGATAAACTGTCGACTCAACTTGATAAATTGTTGACTTGGCTTAATTGACAAATTGTCGATTCAGCTTGATAAACTGTCAACTTGGTTTGATAAGCTGTCACCTTGACTTGATAAACTGTCAACTTGGTTTGACAAACTGTCAATTTGGTTGGATAAACTGTCAACTTGGTTTGACAAACTGTCAACTTGTTTTGATAAACTGTCCTCATAAAATGGCCTAATCAATTGTGATCACAACTTAGTGACACATATTTGTTTATAATACGTTCTACTACAGAATCAGACCTGCCAACTACTACTATTTTATAGTAATCTTTACTATTTTGTGGTGGTCGTTACTCTTTTTTCTCTCGAAATAGTAGCAAATTACTCTTTTTGATGCAATAGATTTGGCAAGAATTGTTAAGAATTACTCTTTTTTTGCTCAAAAATGGGCCAAATTACTATTTTTGAATTTGAAAGGTTGGCAGGTCTGCAGAATACATCAGATAATGAAGAAGTAACCCACCAGATTTGGTTCTGAACCCTGAAGTTTAATATGTCAAACATATTTATCATTAATTGAAATATTTTATAGACTGTAAATAATGTGAGGGGCTTATTTCTGAACTTCTTTTCAACTTATTATTTTAAATTTGATGATTCCGAAAAAATGTGAAGGTTTTTTTTTTCCATATAAATATGGTAAGCGGAAGATGCAATAGTTACATCATTTATATCAATTTGCAATTTTATATCAAGAAATTAATATCTTTGGTTGACCTGCAACTCAATTCTTTGATTAAACATGTTTGTAATGACTGATTTTATATCAATAATGACTCACGCATTGAATAATGTGCTTCATAATGATATAAGACAATGCTGTGGTCATAATAATGTTGTGGAAAAATGCATGGCTAGACCAGAGTTTGAACCTGGGACCTCCGAACACTAGCTGGATGCTCTACTGATTGAGCCACCTGGTCACCGAAGATCAACCTGGTCCAGTACAACACTGTAATTTGCTTTGGACTACATGTTTCTTGACCAATGATAGGAAATTGCTTTGTTGATCCATGGTTTAGATAAAGTTGGTAGACAACATGACTTGCATGTTTTGCTCCATTGATCTATGATAATGATAACCTTGATTAATCTTTGTCAATGCTATGGTTGATTGACTCGATAATTTCCAATGTTACTGATCTGTTTTCTCCTTGTAGGCTGTCGGGCGCGAGTAGTTGTCAATCCCGTAAACCGGCTATTTTTAGATATTTGTCGCCGTGGTGATCGAGAATCTTGTTCACTCAGTTTCTTACTTAAATTGTCTTTTTCCTCTTGTATGGTACGTTGACTGGATTTTAAATCTTCTACCATTTCCCTGAGGTTTATTAAAGTCTTTTCCTTTTCCAGATGTTGTTTATGCATCCCAGTTAGACGATCAATCTCTTTTTGTGAGGCTATTACCTCCCTTTGCAGATTTGTCACCTGATTTCTCTTTACCTCAAGTTCAACATCTCTTAACTGTGATTTTTGAAGCATTTTCTTGTTGTCCATTGATAAGATGTAGAGCTCATCCGTCATTGTTTCGGTCTTTCTGAGTTCGTCCTCTAGTAATTTCTCATTGGATGTCAACTGGAAAATTAGACTATCAATGTGTTTGGACAGAGGGTCACACCTTTCATTGTCACTCAGCGAATCATAACATTGAGATATCTGATCTTCCACTTTCTCTAATCGGTTGAGAAGCGTGTCTATTTGCAGTTGTAATATATTGAATGTCATAGAAGACTCTGTGACACCCTCATCTCGACCAGCCAACTGTTTTTCATCTCCATTGTGTAAAGCCTTCATGTGCACATTCATCTTGATGTAACAATCAAACAGGTTCTTTTTCACAATGTCTGAGGATTCAAAGATATCAGGACTTTCCATGGCATCCTCGTTTGTTGTAGAGGTTGAAGTTGTCCGTTGTTTTTCACGCTCAATCTTCGCCTGATCTGTAATAAATTGTTCAATTGCACGCTTATCTGCCTGAGATAATTTTCTGTTGAGTCCGAAATTGCGGTTCATAAAAGTTGTGACTCGGCTTCGTATTTCGCCTCCCTCCTCCTCATCTGTTGGTGACCCCAATGACATCAACCGTGGAGAGCAAATACCTGTAAAAGGAAACAACTTTCTTAAAAAACTATCCTTGAATGATTTTTAGTGGATTTATTTCTCTAAAGCCTATATAACTGGTTATGTATTTTTTATCAATTCTAAAAACTTAATTCTGATGATCTCACGAAGCAAAGTTAAAATAAAGCACTTTGATGATTTATAGACTCTTTTATAATGCCTCCTATAAAAGTGATTCATTTTTAGCTCACCTGCCCGAAGGGCAAGTGAGCTTATGCCATGGTGCGGCGTCCGTCGTCCGTCCGTCTGTCCGACCGTCCGGCATCAACTTTTTCATTTAAACAACTTCTTCTGAATAACCAAGAGGCCCAGGAACTTCATATTGATAACATTAGCATCTACTTATCATCTCAGTTGAATTAATTGTAAGAATTTCTTTTAATTTCAATGGCGGATTCATTTAATAGTTGACAGGAATTAACTCTTTTGACTGTATGTGGCCACATGCTGTAAAAGTCTTAGGAATAATTTACCTCCTTCAGAGGTGTCAAGTTTGGGGAGAATCACGCTTGGCCGGGGAGTGCAGGGTTTGGACAACTCTATGTCCAAGCTGTCTTGCAGAGTAGAGGCTAGCCAGTGGTAGTCTTGTTTAATGATCCGAATGAACGTGTCAAAGGCATCTGGGCCCCGCGTGGGCAAGAGATTCAGCAGTTTGTAGGAAGGTGACGGGTCATTCTGGAAAGATTGAAAAAAAAAAACTACTTTTTTTTATTGGTGTAATTCTAAAAAATATTATAAACGCAGTGTCCCAACTTTGGAATGGGTGATGCTGGAAAAAAAATTCACTGCTCAATTGAAAAAATGGAGGAACTTTTTTCAAAAGCCTGTCATTATGACCAATGTGATTATAAAAGTATTATAAAAATCAAAAATTTTGTTGGTTAAACCACTTATTACGAACATATTTACTTTAATCATCTCCATTTTAATGATAAAACACATGAGATTTATGTTAACTTTTTAAAATCTACAGTTTGATTATAACACCATACTTTTGCACTGGCGATTGCACAATTTACTAGAATATTATCCACAATCTCTAATCCAAAAGTGAAAACTGGAGATTTGATAGGTGTGTATCAAGTATTTCAGACTATAATGATTCAAATTTTACTCTTGACACAACATTTTCATCTAAACTGTTTTTAGGCGTTAAAAGAAATCTTTCAAGCAATTATCTACGTATATTAATGAATTGAATATTTTACAGCTACAATGAGCATTGATTAGCCTTGTTGACAATTGGAAGCCAGGATCAGCAATTCTAGTGGCCGAATTATCTTTGAATATTATATGCACAAATTACATGCTTTAAATACAACTTAAAATTTGACATTCATTGGCCAATTAACTCCAAAAGCATAGCATTCATTAGCAAGTTACTAACTCTGGAGACAATGAACTCAAAAAGCCTTTGTCAGCCAAATTTGCATTATCTTTATATCATAATAACAAATAGCCGTTAATATGGTGTTGATAATTGGACAAATAACCTATGACTGAATTTGTATCGTTGAATGAATGTAGTGACATGTAACGTAAAAAGCATAAATTGCCTTAATTTGTATTGTAAATATATTTATTGAACAAGATTGTATTTATTGTCAATGTTAATTCTGTATTTATTGTCAATGTTAATTCGGTCTGGGTGATGGATAAATATAATGGTGCTTTACAGGTGCCATGAATATTGATCAGTCACCCAGATTGCATTTATAGTGACAATGTATAATCTATCAAGCATTCAGTTGTTAAATCTACGTTAACTAATGTCTTTCTTAAATTATTACATGTTTATTTCCTTGTATGTTCATTTGAAAGAACAGCTTCTTTAGATAAAGTTAATTTCTGCGATTGATTCACACCCATTCTAACACAGTACAAATTAAGCCTTGCTGAGACTATGATCAACATAGATCCACAATGACGTCATGATAATGCCATGAACGTCATGAATCATTGCTGCATTTAATTCATCCATAGTATTCCTGTGAAATATTAATCAAGATGATTTAACAATTATGTCGTGTAATCTTGACCACATTTGAGCTACTGATGACTGCAACTGTGGTGACAGCTAACTTAAAAAACAGATACCAGCCATATTTGTATTGTTTTATTATCTTTATATGGCAAAAAAAAAAGGAAGAAAAAATTCCAAATCTGGTGCTGGCTAACTTGAAAAGCATCCATTGGCGGAATGAGTTTTTTTACCATGGCTCCACCCAAAGCTAGGTTTCGTCTCGCCGTACACTGTATTTGTATCATTGAAGGCCCAGAATCACAAATGGTGCACTTTGTTGGCAGTTCATGTGAATGACATCTATTGGCCAAATATTTATCAATGAAGGTCTTTGACAGTGAACGGTTGCACTAAAGTGACAAATTGATTTATATAGTTGATCTGGATTATACGACCCTGGGTGGTGAGAGATAAGAATTTATGGCTTACATTGTAGGTACTCTGTCACCTGTACTAGCTACCAGTGTTTGTTACTACCTGTAATTTATAACACAGGTGATCAATTCGTCTCGGTTCTCTGTTTTAAATCTTTCACTTTCTTTCCTGATATTTCAAAATAGTCTAATGATATACATTCTGTAAAATGTTAACTGGGATATGATGTAATTAAAAGGTAAATGATTCAGTTTTTAAATGTTTGAATGATTGTATACAATTTGATTATGATATGTTTCTATTAACAAGTAAATTATCCAGTTGTTTTTTAATGAAGTTTGAATGATTGTACAATCTAATTATGATATGTTTCTATTAGCAGGTAAATTATCAAATTGTTTTTTAATGAAGTTTGAATGATTGTACAATCTAATTATGATATGTTTCTATTAGCAGGTAAATTATCAAATTATTTTAAATGTAGTTGGGATTAATGATTGTAGAATCTGACTATGCAGGGCTAATCGTCCTAATCAGGTTACCTGTTAAAGTGCTGAAACACACCTGACAGGTATATTATACATCTTTGCCCAATACCAGACGTAACAATCGTTGTGATCCCACGATTAGACACATATTGTCCCAGTGGTTTGAATGTTGATCCAGTCATTGTTAAAGTCAACTCAATACACCAACATACATTGGATACAAGGAATTGCTAGATATAGCACTTAATTCAAAGATAGTTTGATGGTATCGAAGAGATTTCTGAGTGTATGAAAATCAAAATAACCTTATGGCATATCATTTACATGTAGGTTGCCAATGGTTCTTGGTAAACAGTAAAACAAACTCTTACATACTTGTACTTTTATCAAAACATGTTTCCCCACTTTTTGTACTTTTATCTGTTTTTTTTCTCTCTGCCTTTGTAATATATTTATGAAATGCTGACTTTTTACGATAATTCAAACATAATAATGGCAGCTTTCCGAGTCGGGAGGGAGACTCCTGAAGTGAGTATCTATATTTAGGCATCAGTAAAAGTGATTCTCTAAGTCTATAGATTAAGCCAATGCTCAGTAGCAATAAAATCTGTCTAAAGTCTCTGTTTGATCTTTTGATAATTTTTCTTCAAATATTTGAAAATAACTAAAGCTCCCCATTTAACTAGTGCAGTGAATTTTCTTTAGCAGTTAATGTTATTATATTTGAGTGAAAATTCCCTATACAAACTATAATAACAAAAAAAAGAGCAGTTTTGCAATCAGAAAACAGCTTCCTCGGCCGAGTCTAAAATTTTAAATTCGCGTGATTGCCAAGGTAGTATTTTGAATTTCCTGTGATCTGGGTTATTTAGCATGCAATTTGATAGGCTGGTGTTTCAAGCGTCTTTGGGACCTTGCATGTATTGCTGATGTCTGGTAGCTGGATCCCAGTTCCAGTGTAAACAAATATTGAATATTGAAAACGCTGCCAATGTAATCAGGGTTGCTGTTAGGATCCTGGAAAATTATTTGGCCAATTCCAATATGTCTTAAACGTTTGTTGGATGATCAACAGTCTTACAATGACAAAAACTTCCTTGAGAAAATTTAATGCTGAGTCACGGTGATAAAATTCATAGTCGTTCAATTTTCGTTTTAGTATTGGGTTCTCAACATTCAAGCTGATAGAAGTAAGTCTAATATAACAAAATAATTATTGACTCACAGGGACTGAGGGCAATAGTGATTTTGTGAGCACCCTCGACCCTGACTATTGCACACTTCGCGTCAGTTAATAGTCAGGATCTTTGGTGCTACCAAAATCGCTGTTGCCCTCAGCCCCAGTCAATAATTGTATACATATAACTAGTTAGACTCAAAATTGATTCTGAATAAAATAGCTAGTTGAACTTGCTGTTTAACAAGATATAGCTATAGTTTGATTTGATGCTGTTTAACAAGATAGCTAGTTTGACTTGATGCTATTTAACAAGATGTGGCCTCATGCTGTTTAACAAGATAGCTAGTTTGATTTGATGCTGTTTAACAAGATAGCTAGTTTGTCTTGATGCTGTTTAACAAGATAGCTAGTTTGACTTGATGCTGTTTAACAAGATAGCTAGTTTGTCTTGATGCTGTTTAACAAGATAGCTAGTTTGACTTGATGCTGTTTAACAAGATAGCTAGTTTGACTTGATGCTATTTAACAAGATGTGGCCTCATGCTGTTTAACAAGATAGCTAGTTTGATTTGATGCTGTTTAACAAGATAGCTAGTTTGATTTGATGCTGTTTAACAAGATAGTTAGTTTGATTTGATGCTGTTTAACAAGATAGCTAGTTTGATTTGATGCTGTTTAACAAGATAGCTAGTTTGACTTGATGCTGTTTAACAATTAGCTAGTTTGACTTGATGCTGTTTAACGAGATAGCTAGTTTGACTTTATGCTGTTTAACAGTTAGCTAGTTTGACTTGATATTACTAACCAGATGACTACTGGTAGGTAGACTTACCCTGATGATCTCAATCAGATGATTGTCAAATATTTTATTTTGGAAGCACTCGCCAAGAAGAACTTCAGTCACAATGATGTCTCGCCCCAACTCAACGTGATGCTTTTGCAGCACAGTTCTCTGTACCTCATTCATATTGTCAGCTCTTTGTGTACGGAACAAGGACAGCACCTAAAACTAATACAAATATGCAGTCAATACAAACCCCTTATTGAGAATGGAAATAACAAGTAATATCATAATGTTACAACATGTGGTTCAGTATACTATGCAAGCAAAAGTGTTGTTGTTTCTGTGATTATTACCTTTGGAAACGGAGGGATGTGTGGTAAATAGCAAAGGTGTCTGTAGGAGAATTAAGGTTTGTGTACAAATACAATGACACTCTGTAGGAGAATTAAGGTTTGTGTACAAATACACTTGACACTCTGTAGGAGAATTAAGGTTTGTGTACAAATACAATGACTTCTGTACAAATTGTATATTTGTCTGTTGTATATCTCTGTTGGATTCAGCACAGGATATGTAACAGTTTTAAAAGATCGAGCACCATTTAACTTTAGAAATCCAGGCTACAATGATTGAGCACTATTTAATTTTAGAGATGGCTACAAAGATTAAGCACCATTTTAAATTAAGAGATGGCTGCAAAGATTGAGCACCATTTGATTTTAGAGATGGCTACAAAGATTGAGTGCGAGTACCATTTGATTGTAGAGGTGGCTACAAAGATTGAGTGCGAGTACCATTTGATTGTTAATTTTGGAGATGGTTATAGACAGATGATAAGCAAATTAACATCATATTAGGCACACTGCCGCACTGTTATGAAGTATACCGGTTGGTGAAGAATAACACTGCTGTCAAAAAGGAGTAGGTTACAGGTATTTGTGTACTTAATATCCACAGTGGTTTTATATAGCAGTGTATATAACCCTGAAATACTTGTGGATAACCTAATCAAACAAAACAGTGATAATATTGGCACTTTCTCATTCTGAGCCTTTCATTACATGGCACTTGTCTAGGTATAATAGACCCACACAGAATTTGTTTATATATATGTGTACATGTAGCATTATAAATAAAACTTGAGGTGTATCAAATGGTTGTAAAAATCAAGTGCTGAAATTTATAAACGCAATGAAGAAGGGCCGGCATGGTAATAAAATGTTTTTATAAAAAAAAAATGTCGATAGAAGTGCAGAAATTTGGGAAAGTTCATTTTCAAAATTTCAGCAGTAAAGTAACTAATCCAGCTTTCTAAAAAAACCTCCTAAAATGCAATAAATAAACCATGAAAAAAAAAAAAAAAAAAATTGGCTGGGCTGTACAGATATATATCAACACTTATATCATTACAAAATCATCACCAAGTTCAGCTGACAAAAAATGTTTCCTTGCATTTAATCAGTAACATAAGTTACATATTTTATATTAATCTTTAGTGTTTCATCGTCACAATATAAATGATTAATTAAAACTTACCTTGTAATTAGTTACAATGTAGAAATATTACCAGGATTATCTCCCAGGACCTGGTTCCAACATAATGTTACACATGTTACTCCTTCACACTGGGAGAATCAACTGTCACAGATACTACCTTCTGGTAATTTTAAAAATGATCTCATTATCTAACAGGTACAGGCAGTGCCAAAGCGGTGACCCCATGGGGATTAGAGGCCGTCAATGGGGGTAAATAGGGTTTTAGTTTTAACAGAACAAGATTTAAAAATGAAATGCTGTTGACTTAATCTCTTGCCAAAAATGGTGTGTAGCTTTATAATCATGTAAATCTTGATAGTGGTTTTATTTGAAGTGTTACACACCGAGTTAGTCTGGTCTTTATTACTCTATGGTTCATTAGTTCAAGAACAATATCAGTCGAGATTTAAAATCTACCATTTATAAACTTAAGGTAAACCCTGTTCAGTACCTCAAGTTTACCATTTTGGAATTTCCATACCCAGAGGTAATAATCATATACATAAATAAATTGTATCAATCATGTGCATTAAAACTGTTCAAATTTTGACTAGTGTAATCTCACCTGGGTCAGAGGACCAAGGTGATATGCTGATGTCATACTGGGGCATATGACATCTGTCTCGCAATCTAACTGGTAGAAATTACAAACAGAATTTTACTAAATATGACATGATTCAAGTGAATATTAATGACTTATCTGTGAGTGGTAACAATTAATTGTAAAAATGGTAGAGGCTGAGAGATTGAAGGGTTGTAAAAGGGCACAATTAAAATATGGCCCAATAATTGCTTAAATTTAGATTAATTTTTTGGATTTATATGATGGGTATCTCCAGTACTGCATGGGAAGAATAATGAAATCTGGAAAAATGTATTTGAGTCAAGTTCATAATGGAATAAGAAGATTCTTAAAATGTTAATGAACTTGACTAAATGCTTGTTGTATGTGTATGTGACACTTTAAAAACAGCTTCATGCTATTATGTGTTGGAATTGACTGTCTAACCATCATGTGTTGTTCAATTAATGTTGTATTGCTTCATAAGGTACAAAAACTTGTGCCAAATCCTTTTTGCCAATTTTGGTAACAAAGTAAGTATAAAAGATATGAGGGTTAGGATTGCTCAAATGAAATATTTGGCTCAATTTCTCTTCTTAAAATAAACTAGATGAAATTTTAAAACAAAAACAAAAGAAGTATATGAAATGTAAAGAAAAAGAAAATACATAAAAAAGATATACTGAGGTTTCCCTTGCAATATTTTCTCTAAGAGTTGTTTGTTTGTTTTTGAGCTTATCGCTCCTGGAACCTCCAGGGTCATTTTGAGGCAGGGTATCCTTGTAGTAGTTGGTGACTACCTCACTGCACAACATAAGATAGGCCTGTTGCATGCCATCAAGTGTAATTAGGGTAAAGAGTATTGCCCAAGGACATAACCATGACAGTCCAGCTTCCTGAGAATCACAAACCAACACAGACAGGAAGTGTCGAACTACGCACTTCAGATCTTCACCTGAGGTTACATGGCCATCGCTTGATTCGACTGAGCTATCGTGGCCCCCACAGTAAGAGCAAGTGAACTGATGATGTGATGTGGCGTTTGCTTTCCGGTATCAACTTTTACCTGAACTCCTCAATAAACAAAAGTCTTAGAATCAAGATATTGAATTGACTGCAAGGTTCCTATGATGAAGCCTATCAAAGTGTGCAAAAAGAAGCAACCTTGACTCATATTCAAGGTTGTGGTGTAAAATGTTTTGAAACACATTAATTACTTCTAAGATTTACCAAAAGCCCTTAATCATGGTCAAGTATTTATTTTTATAAATTAATTAGGATGATTCCCAACACCATTTGTCAAAAGAAATGGCCTTGATTCATATTCAAGGTCACAGGGGTCAAATTTGTCAAAACACTCAAGTAGCATCTTTTGATTACCTGAAAGACCTAGAGTCATTAAAGCAGAGAATACATCAGGTGAGTACTACAGGCTCATTGGGCCTCTTGTTTTCTTTAGATATAAACACTACAACCATACAGGCCTGGTGGGTCTCTTTTTTTTCTCATTATACCCCCGCAACGAAGTTAGAGGGGTATACTGGAATCAGGTTGTCCGTCCGTCTCTCCGTCTGTAGACACATTTTGTCCGGAAAACTCCTCCTAAACCGATGCGCCGATTCCAATGAAACTTCACATAAATATTAATGATCATGTGTAGATGTGCATGCCACTTTCTTTTTCTCAAAATTATGGTTGCTATGGCAACTGGTCACTGAATACAGGCATGCACAGGTTATCTTAGATGGCCTCTAATTAACAGTTCCAGTTCACCATTGACTTGTGCAGATTGCGGGGGTATTAGTCAGCCATCCTGGTGACAGTTCTAGTTTAGATATATATATAAACACAACAACAATCTCTTAGCATCACTGTTAATTCCAAGAGGGAGGAAACAGCTATATGATGAAGTTTAATTCGTGTCAAATGTGCCGAACTTTAAATTTGTATTGAGAATTAAAGGGCTGATATCATTACAGTACAGAGTTGACTGATAGAAATCAACAACAAAAATTTGCGTTATTGGATATTCAAACATCTCGTCTAAAGTTAGAACCTTTCTCAGTATAGAGACCTATATTTTTGCCAAAATTCTGTCAGGTACTGTGCTATCTGGAGTGTGTCTCTACATAGAGACGATCGATTATGTATCGAACATTGCTGGGCTTAGACTATCTTATCAGTCATTTAATAGCTCAATCAATATTAGCTGACAGAGATAGGTATTTGTACAGTTGTTGTAATGCTTTGAATGCTATTATAAATTATTTCTTGTTCCTGATGTTACGTCAGGTTATTGTATTGTTTCTTATATCAAATCAGCTAACAGGATGTAAGTTTTAATGGATAAGTATTGAATTTCAAAAGTCTTCAGGTTAAATGAATAAAAGATATTAGAACCATCCCACTGCTGGAAATGTAATTCTATCCTTCAGTAAGACCTTGTATTTGGATCGGGTTAAATTGGAACAAGAGTACAGATGAACTTATTATGTCTAATACGTATGTGATATACTCCTGAGAAAAACTACCCTTTTTCGAACAATACAACTCAATTACCAAAATTCATTTTGGAAGTAGCCTGCCCGACAGACGTGTTAGACTGACTTTTATTTTACAGCATGTATTATAATGCATGTACGAAATAAATGTAATGTATACATTGACAAAAATATCAACTCTCTCTCATCTCGCCTTATTAAATCTAATCTAAGATCTATGCCATCTTCAATAAACACATATATACAGCATATGTGCTTATGTAACGTCAAGGGTTGTTTTATCTGGTACAGTTCTCTTTATCTATGTAAAACTACACTGTTGCGTTTGTAAGAATTGTCTCCCTTCTCAATGTTCGGGATTTTCCGTAAGAAACAATCGTGCATTTTCGGGCGGAGCGGGGAACATTGCAATATCCCACGGCAATGTTGACCGCTGTTTCTGACACTGCATATTGTTTCAGGTCATGTGATTAGGAATTGACCAATAATAAGGCGAGAATCTTACATAAGGTATAATAAACTAAAATCATGCCCCTTACCCCCGTATTTGTGGAGTTATTCCCCTTTGATAATTTTACTTGTCCGGACCATAACTCCAATACTACTCAACTCAGGCTCTCCATACTTGACACAAATATACATCTTGATGAGCCGGAGTATCGCATACTAAAATCATGCCCCTTACCTCCGTATTTGCGGAGTTATTCCCCTTTGATGATTTTACTTGTCCGGACCATAACTAAAATACTACTGGAGCCAGGCTCTCCATACTTGACACAAATATACATCTTGATTAGCCGGAGTATCGCATACCAAAATCATGCCCCGTTACCCCCGTATTTGCGGAGTTATAATACCCCCGCAACGAAGTTAGGTATACTGGAATCAGGTTGTCCGTCTGTCCGTCTGTCTGTAGACACATTTTGTCCGGACAACTCCTCCTAAACTGATGGGCCGATTCCAATGAAACTTTACACAAATATTAATGATCATGTGTAGATGTGCATGCCACTTTCTTTTTCTCAAAATTATGGTTGCTATGGCAACTGGTCTCTATAAACAGGTTTTCCGATAAGAACCATAACTTTAAGTTTGTCCGGACAACTCCTCCTAAACCGAAGGGTCGATTTCAATGAAACTTCACACAAATATAGAGGACCATGTTTAGATGTGCATGCCGCTTTCTTTTTCTCAAAATTATGGTTACTATGGCAAGTGGTCACTATATTAACTGTTCAAATTCACCATTAACTCGTGCAGATTGCGGGGGTATTAGTCGGCCATCCTGGCGACAGTTTTAGTTCCCCTTTGATGATTTTGTAATTGCTCACCATTCACTTAATAATGGTATTAGGAGGCTGATTCTTTGCAACGAGGTTCTTTTGATGTATATATTGTGTATATAAACATGTGAACTAATTTTTGTGTTGTTGTGTCTAAACCAAGGTTTCCCATATTTGCAACATATATACATCTCATCATTTAAAGTTGCCCTTCGGTTTCGACTACACACCATTATGTGTATCAATATCTCCTTCCAACTTTCCAACAATGATACTTCATTTTAAAGCATTACAACCTGTGAAACTACCCCCTTCCAAGTGTCAAATATTGCGGCGGGCATATGTTGTGGCCCTCCAATGGGCCCTTGTTTAATAACGATAAAATAAAATAACTTATTTTTCTAAACGTTGTTCTGTCTTGCGGGTCTCTGGCTAGAATGACGCTATCGCACCTGTATTCCCATTTATCACGTGTTACCTTCACGCAAATCTCGTGCACCTCGCCACTGCTCATGATTATTCAAACATGCTAATATCCATTTACGAAACTCCCAGACATATATTTCCTGCTATACTCCGTAATGCAGGAAAGTTACGTTCTTATTAGGTCACAAGTTAAGTCTCGAGTGACCTATTCCAGTCACCTTTTGTACGAAGCCTCAAGTGACCTATTCTTAATGTCACCTTTTGTACAAAGTCTTGAGTGACCTATTCTAGTCACCTTTTGTACAAAGTCTTGAGTGACCTATTCTAGTCACCTTTTGTACAAAGCCTTGAGTGACCTATTTTAGTCACCTTTTGTACAAAGTCTCAAGTGACCTATTCTAGTCACCTTTTGTACAAAGCCTCGAGTGACCTATTCTAGTCACATTTTGTACAAAGTCTCGAGTGACCTATTCTAGTCACCTTTTGTACAAATCCTCAAGTGACCTATTCTAGTCACCTTTTGTACAAATCCTCAAGTGACCTATTCTAGTCACCTTTTGTACAAAGCCTCAAGTGACCTATTCTAGTCACCTTTTGTACAAAGCCTCGAGTGACCTATTCTAGTCACCTTTTGTACAAAGCCTCAAGTGACCTATTCTAGTCACCTTTTGTACAAAGCCTCAAGTGACCTATTCTAGTCACCTTTTGTACAAATCCTCAAGTGACCTATTCTAGTCACCTTTTGTACAAAGTCTTGAGTGACCTATTCTAATCACCTTTTGTACAAAGTCTTGAGTGACCTATTCTAATCACCTTTTGTAAGAAGCCTCGAGTGACCTATTCTAGTCACCTTTTGTACAAATCCTCGAGTGACCTATTCTAGTCACCTTTTGTACAAAGCCTCAAGTGACCTATTCTAGTCACCTTTTGTACAAAGCCTCAAGTGACCTATTCTAGTCACCTTTTGTACAAAGTCTTGAGTGACCTATTCTAGTCACATTTTGTACAAAGCCTCAAATGACCTATTCTTGTCACCTTTTGTACAAAGCCTCAAGTGACCTATTCTAGTCACCTTTTGTACAAAGTCTTGAGTGACCTATTCTAGTCGCCTTTTGTACAAAGTCTTGAGTGACCTATTCTAGTCACCTTTTGTACAAAGCCTCAAATGACCTATTCTAGTCACCTTTTGTACAAAGCCTCAAGTGACCTATTCTAGTCACCTTTTGTACAAAGTCTTGAGTGACCTATTCTAGTCGCCTTTTGTACAAAGTCTTGAGTGACCTATTCTAGTCGCCTTTTGTACAAAGCCTCAAGTGACCTATTCTAGTCACATTTTGTACAAAGCCTCAAATGACCTATTCTTGTCACCTTTTGTACAAAGCCTCAAGTGACCTATTCTAGTCACCTTTTGTACAAAGTCTTGAGTGACCTATTCTAGTCACCTTTTGTATGAAGTCTTGAGTGACCTATTCTAGTCACCTTTTGTACAAAGCCTCAAGTGACCTATTCTAGTCACATTTTGTACAAAGCCTCAAATGACCTATTCTTGTCACCTTTTGTACAAAGCCTCAAGTGACCTATTCTAGTCACCTTTTGTACAAAGTCTTAAGTGACCTATTCTAGTCACCTTTTGTACAAAGCCTCAAGTGACCTATTCTAGTCACCTTTTGTACAAAGCCTCAAGTGACCTATTCTAGTCACCTTTTGTACAAATCCTCAAGTGACCTATTCTAGTCACCTTTTGTACAAATCCTCAAGTGACCTATTCTAGTCACCTTTTGTACAAAGTCTTGAGTGACCTATTCTAGTCACCTTTTGTACAAAGCCTCAAGTGACCTATTCCAGTCACCTTTTGTATGAAGTCTTGAGTGACCTATTCTAGTCGCCTTTTGTACAAAGCCTCAAATGACATATTCTTGTCACCTTTTATATGAAGTCTTGAGTGACCTATTCTAGTCGCCTTTTGTACAAAGCCTCAAATGACATATTCTTGTCACCTTTTGTACAAAGTCTCAAGTGACCTATTCTAGTCACCTTTGTACAAAGCCTCAAATGACATATTCTTGTCACCTTTTGTACAAAGTCTCAAGTGACCTATTCTAGTCACCTTTTGTACAAAGCCTCAAATGGCCTATTTTAGTCACCTTTTGTACAAAGTCTTGAGTGACCTATTCTGGTCACCTTTTGTATGAAGTCTTGAGTGACCTATTCTAGTCACCTTTTGTACAAAGCCTCAAGTGACCTATTCTAGTCACATTTTGTACAAAGCCTCAAATGACCTATTCTAGTCACCTTTTGTACAAAGCCTCAAGTGACCTATTCTAGTCACCTTTTGTACAAAGTCTTGAGTGACCTATTCTAGTCACCTTTTGTACAAAGTCTTGAGTGACCTATTCTAGTCACCTTTTGTACAAAGCCTCAAGTGACCTATTCTAGTCACCTTTTGTACAAAGTCTTGAGTGACCTATTCTAGTCACCTTTTGTACAAAGCCTCAAGTGACCTATTCCAGTCACATTTTGTACAAAGCCTCAAGTGACCTATTCTAGTCACCTTTTGTACAAAGCCTCAAGTGACCTATTCTAGTCACCTTTTGTACAAAGCCTCAAGTGACCTATTCCAGTCACCTTTTGTACAAAGCCTCAAGTGACCTATTCTTAATGTCACCTTTTGTACAAAGTCTTGAGTGACCTATTCTAGTCACCTTTTGTACAAAGTCTTGAGTGACCTATTCTAGTCACCTTTTGTACAAATCCTCAAGTGACCTATTCCAGTCACCTTTTGTACAAAGCCTCAAGTGACCTATTCTAGTCACCTTTTGTACAAAGTCTTGAGTGACCTATTCTAGTCACCTTTTGTACAAAGCCTCAAGTGACCTATTCTAGTCACCTTTTGTACAAAGTCTTGAGTGACCTATTCTAGTCACCTTTTGTACAAAGCCTCAAGTGACCTATTCCAGTCACATTTTGTACAAAGCCTCAAGTGACCTATTCTAGTCACCTTTTGTACAAAGCCTCAAGTGACCTATTCTAGTCACCTTTTGTACAAAGCCTCAAGTGACCTATTCTAGTCACCTTTTGTACAAAGCCTCAAGTGACCTATTCTTGTCACTTTTTGTACAAAGCCTCAAGTGACCTATTCCAGTCACCTTTTGTATGAAGTCTTGAGTGACCTATTCTAGTCGCCTTTTGTACAAAGTCTCAAGTGACCTATTCTAGTCACCTTTTGTACAAAGTCTCGAGTGACCTATTCTAGTCACTTTTTGTACAAAGCCTCGAGTGACCTATTCTAGTCGCCTTTTGTACAAAGCCTCAAGTGACCTATTCTAGTCACTTTTTGTACAAAGCCTCAAGTGACCTATTCAAGTCACCTTTTGTACAAAGCCTCAAGTGACCTATTCTAGTCACCTTTTGTACAAATCCTCAAGTGACCTATTCTAGTCACCTTTTGTACAAAGCCTCGAGTGACCTATTCTAGTCACCTTTTGTACAAAGCCTCGAGTGACCTATTCTAGTCACCTTTTGTACAAAGCCTCAAATGGCCTATTTTAGTCACCTTTTGTACAAAGCCTCAAATGGCCTATTTTAGTCACCTTTTGTACAAAGTCTTGAGTGACCTATTCTAGTCACCTTTTGTACAAAGTCTTGAGTGACCTTTTCTAGTCACCTTTTGTACAAGGCCTCAAATGGCCTATTTTAGTCACCTTTTGTACAAAGTCTTGAGTGACCTATTCTGGTCACCTTTTGTATGAAGTCTTGAGTGACCTATTCTAGTCACCTTTTGTACAAAGCCTCGAGTGACCTATTCTAGTCACCTTTTGTACAAAGCCTCAAGTGACCTATTCTAGTCACCTTTTGTATAAAGCCTCAAGTGACCTATTCTTGTCACCTTTTGTACAAATCCTCAAGTGACCTATTCTAGTCACCTTTTGTACAAAGCCTCAAGTGACCTATTCTAGTCACCTTTTGTACAAAGCCTCAAGTGACCTATTCTAGTCACCTTTTGTACAAAGCCTCAAGTGACCAATTCTAGTCACCTTTTGTACAAAGTCTTGAGTGACCTATTCTAGTCACCTTTTGTACAAAGTCTTGAGTGACCTATTCTAGTCACCTTTTGTACAAAGTCTTGAGTGACCTATTCTAGTCACCTTTTGTACAAATCCTCAAGTGACCTATTCTAGTCACCTTTTGTACAAATCCTCAAGTGACCTATTCTAGTCACCTTTTGTACAAATCCTCAAGTGACCTATTCTAGTCACCTTTTGTACAAAGCCTCAAGTGACCTATTCTAGTCACCTTTTGTACAAAGCCTCAAGTGACCAATTCTAGTCACCTTTTGTACAAAGTCTTGAGTGACCTATTCTAGTCACCTTTTGTACAAAGCCTCAAGTGACCTATTCTAGTCACCTTTTGTACAAAGCCTCAAGTGGCCTATTCTAGTCACCTTTTTTAAGAAGTCTCAAGTGACCTATTCTAGTCACCTTTTTTAAGAAGTCTCAAGTGACCTATTCTAGTCACCTTTTGTACAAAGCCTCAAGTGACCTTTTCTAGTCACCTTTTGTACAAAGCCTCAAATGGCCTATTTTATTCACCTTTTGTACAAAGCCTCAAGTGACCTATTCTAGTCACCTTTTGTACAAAGCCTCAAGTGACCTATTCTAGTCACCTTTTGTACAAAGTCTTGAGTGACCTATTCTAGTCACCTTTTGTACAAAGCCTCAAATGGCCTATTTTATTCACCTTTTGTACAAAGTCTCGAGTGACCTATTCTAGTCACCTTTTGTACAAATCCTCAAGTGACCTATTCTAGTCACCTTTTGTACAAAGTCTTGAGTGACCTATTCTAGTCACCTTTTGTACAAAGCCTCAAGTGACCTATTCTAGTCACCTTTTGTACAAAGTCTCGAGTGACCTATTCTAGTCACCTTTTGTATGAAGTCTTGAGTGACCTATTCTAGTCACCTTTTGTACAAAGCCTCAAGTGACCTATTCTAGTCACCTTTTGTACAAAGCCTCGAGTGACCTATTCTAGTCACCTTTTGTACAAAGCCTCGAGTGACCTATTCTAGTCACCTTTTGTACAAATCCTCAAGTGACCTATTCTAGTCACCTTTTGTACAAAGTCTTGAGTGACCTATTCTAGTCACCTTTTGTACAAAGTCTTGAGTGACCTATTCTAGTCACCTTTTGTACAAAGCCTCAAGTGACCTATTCTAGTCACCTTTTGTACAAATCCTCAAGTGACCTATTCTAGTCACCTTTTGTACAAAGCCTCAAGTGACCTATTCTAGTCACCTTTTGTACAAAGACTCAATTGACCTATTCTAGTCACCTTTTGTATGAATCCTTGTTCTCGTTATTTCTTAAAAAGCACAGGAACAGGAAAGATTTTTCTTAAGTTTTATATATGTTGGTTACCCTTGGTCCCTCAAAATTGTGCCTATACTTTTATTTTGAGTCTGATCCAGAAAACAAAATGGCAACCAGGTGACCATCTTGGATTTTGAAAGTTAAAGATTGTTATCACGATTTCTAAGCTTGTGGTAAATTCTTCTGAAATAAAAATACCATTTAAACTAAGGTTCTCATTGTTATCAAATCTACAAAGAACCTAATAAAGATCCTTCAATGTGAGTACCAATATCCCTCTTGGATCTCATGTTTAGTAGTGTGTATCAGATTTCAAAAGGTATTATTGCAACATAGTGAGCAATTGGTATAGACACTTTACATGTGTTACTGGTATATGCTCAACTTTGAAGGCCATGCCCTACATCATAGTCAGTAATTATAGGCCAAATATTTCAGTCAAGGCTATATTTAGGATTACCAGGTATTTTACACCCAGTCTCTGATTGTTGTATTGATTGCGGACAAGAATTTTCAAATAAACATAAGTATCTGGCTTGTAGAAGTTGTAATGTGATCCTTTAGCTAAAAAAGGGGGGAAATGGCATGTCATGTCTGCCTGTATAAAGCTTACCAAATGCTTTGTTTTTGATGAAAATGATACTGAAAATATTGAATAGAAAAGAAATTAAATATGAAATAAGTTCTATATTCTCCCAATGGTCATAGATTTCTGATACCTCTTAGGGTCTCTCCCAGTGGGCACACAACGTCTGGAGAATGTTTAAAGTTTTGCCAGAATGTATCATTGTGTTAATTAAGATTGTCACTTTTTGAAAGAAATGCTGCAAATGAAAGTGTGGGGAATGTTTTCATATATTGTATAGACATTGTCACAACGTTGTACACATTCTATTTTTAGTCCCCTGCCGTTTGAAAAACGGGGGGACTTTAGGTCCGTCTGTCTGTCTGTCTGTCTGTCACGCAAAAGTTGTCCGAACAACTCCTTCTAAAGTTCTACTCCAATCTTAACGAAACTTGGTATACATGATCAGTATAACATGTTGTTGTGCATCCCACATTTGTTTTTTTTCGAAAAACCATTTTTCAAAAACAAATGGGAAATGAATAGGTGCACTTCTAGCTCAGGCAGGGGACTTTGTATTGCTGTTGCAATACTATATCCATCCTTGTTTACTGTTGATACCTATTAAGTACAACAATAACGTATGTTTTTTTTACAATATTTTAATGTCATTATTTCCATGTGTCTAGGCAGGTGCTTGCTCTCCTTCCATCACCCCTCCTCCTATCTGATGTCTCTGTCACTACCCTGGTGCTGCAGTTACCACCATTTTAAAATAATAATTCATACAACAGGGACTTGATATTGGGCCTGTAGCGTGCTGGGGTGAAGGGCTACCAAGTTTGTTCATATGAATGACCTTGACCTTCATTTAAGGTCACATGCATGATGGGTCAAATAGGCTAAAATCTTGAAATGACTTCTTCTCAATAACCAAGATGCCCTGGGACTTGATATTGGGTCCCTGTAGCATGCTGGGGTGAAGGTCTACCAAGTTGTTCAAATGAATGACATTGACCTTTCAAGGTGAGAGCAGTTAAATAGACTAAAATATTTCCATGACTTATTTTCAATAACTGAAAGGTCCAGAGACCTTATATCTGGCTTGTAGCGTTCTTGGATGAAGGCTAGAAAGTCTGTTCAATTGAATGACCTTGATCATAATGTAAGTTTGAAAGAGTTAAATTGGCCAAAATATTTAAAAAGACACCTTTCCAAATAACTGCCAGACCCTGAGATCATATATCTGGTCTTTGATACACTTGTTCTTAATTATGTTTATGTATAAAAAGGATGACTAGATAGCAGGTGAGCGATTTGTTGGTAATGTGGAGTTGGATCAATTTTTTATCAGTATCTATAGGTGGATGGATTATTTTTTTTCTTATAAGACTTATTTGTGACAATTTTCCTGGATCCTAGTTGTAGAGGTCCTGTTTCTCCCTCCGTTTTTGTTTTAGACAAGGCATATCGGGATGTTTGGCGACTATTTACAGACCTCGAGACGGTGTCAGACGGAACACGAACAGACCTAGAAATACTACCATTATTATTCTGTAGGTCTTTCACCATGGATTTCAGATTTTCCAAAGTACGCTGCTTCTCGGTGTGTAACTTGTTCAGATGTTCGAGTTTTAAAATATGCTGATTTCTTTCCTCTAATTGCTGCTGTAACTTGTTAACCTCTTCTGTGTGAGAGACACTAGAGATGTCTTGTTGTGCTTTTGCTTGCTCCAGATGTGACACTTTTTTAGAATATTCATACAATTCATTCAACATTTTGTCACTTTTTACCTTCTCTTGTTTGAGTTCTTTTTCCTTTTGTTTTGTTGTGATAGACATGTCATAAATGAGGAGAGATAGTGACAATTTTTTGCACGGTCACCTAACATGAGATAGCACTTGTTGACCTCACCTTCTATCTCGTCCAGTTTATCCATTACATATTGTACGTCTGTTGCCATGGTATCCAGACATCCGTTTATCTGTTTCTGATTAGCTGTCATTTCAGTCTGCTTCTCACATGACATGTTATGAGTTTTTTTAAATGCCTGTAACTTCTGATATAGCAGTAGGATTTTTTCATTGTTGCCTACAGCATTTTCCGCACTATGATCATCGTCAGTTCCACAACATTTATCCTCTGTTGTCATGGAGACTGATTCCATGAGTTTTCCAGCAGAGCTTGATGCCGAAGTCAGCCGGCGATGTCTTTCATAATGTACTGTCTGGGACATCCAGCGTATCATTGTCTTTTTGTCACTTTCTGAAATACGCTTGCTTTGTCCAAACTGTTTGTGGATAAATGTTGAGACCTTAGTCTTGATATCCATATCGGTATCAATGGCACACAGATCTGTGGAGGCACGGGCCGAGTCTGGATATCACATGGAATAGAAAAGGTTGTAGGATTGGTGACTTAATTCCACAAAACAATTATAATTGATATGTGAATAGATATAGGAAGCATGAGAAATTAAATTAGATTTGTCAAAATATAATTTAAAAGATAAATACATGAATAAATGATTTAGCTTATAAAGAAGAACTAAGTACTTTCCTTCTCTTTGGATGTCCCTGACTTCCTCTTTCTATCTATATGGAGTAAAGGTCATATGAGTCAAGGTCACGAGTCAAGGTTGCTGGTATAAACAACAGCATCATGTTCCTAAATTTAAATCCCTAATTACAATTTTGAAAAGTATGAGGACAAAAATCAAATTACCATTTTCATGTTTGAAGTCAGGTTTAGTGGGGGCCCTTGTTAAAGTTTCGTGTTTAATGCTAGCAGTCAACATGGCTACCAGCCAGGGGTAATCATTTTGAATCACCTCCAAAAACAGGTCAAAGGCATCAGGCCCACGTTTGGGTAGGAGCTCCAGCAGCTTACATACTTTGTCTCCTTCAGTCTTCTCCGCCTGTCAAATAAATCATGCTGTTAGTAGATTATACCTGATTATACCAAACAAGAAAAATTATGATATCCTCTATTACTTCTGTATGAGGAGAGGAAAATGCAAAGACCAGACTGGGATTCAAACCTGGGGCTATGACTCCTGAGCTACAAATGTACCTGGTTAACGGCGTCCAGCCCAGTCCAGTTCCAACAAATTCCTGCCTCTTGCAACAAAGCCTTCAACTCCAAATACACACACAAGAACCCTATAGGGCACCAAATGTAACAGGAGAGGGGGAAAATACAACAGGTAGATTAGGACTTGAACCCTGTGACATCTGAACACTAGGTAGACGCTCCAACCATTTGAACGAAAGCCACCAGTGTTTAGCACAGTCAAGTTCTGTAACACTTCAATTCCATCTATGCCATGTGAAAAAGTTTTCAAAATTTCTGAGCAAACAGTTCACTTGCAAACCTTATAGAATCACTGCCACTTTATGCCCAAATTTTTGACACGAAATACAGGTTTTCTTCTAATGTTGAATCTTGATTTATTCCAACTTTTAATCAGTGCAGGAAATAAAAATTCAACATCACTGGTCCAAAAGTGAAAAAATTGGTGGACCAATTAAACTAAATTAATAAGTAGTATCTTAAATTACTCTAAGGAAAAGGTAAAAATTAAAAGAAAATTTGCACCTGTCGTAAGTATATGCATAGCCACCAACATAACTTCAACCCTCAGACCAAATCTATCCTGGCCTTATAGCCATCGAACCTGAGATTTTTCTCCCCCTAGGTGTGAGTTACATATTAATTGTCACATATAATGGCTGAACCACTTGCAAAGGTATCTTAATAATTGGTAAACGAATAAATCCATCCCCACCCCCAATCCTATATGTGATTGATAAAAGGGAGATAACTCCTTCATAGAATCATGATTGTTTAGCTCTTATATGATCACTGTTTTAATGTGTTATTGGTTTCAATGTAGTTTTCTGAGGTTATTGTTAAGCAATCCTGCTTCAAACTTCATATGTTATCAATGTTATTTCAATGGAGTACATATAGATTGGACACACACACAATTTATAACATCTCGTGTAAACATTCACTTTCCTATGGATTTTAGAACTTAATTATCGGTAAATTTAATATCCCAATATATGGAATGCCGGTGCACCGGGGCTGACTTCAGACTACAGACAATATTTTATGGTGTTACCATTCAATGTCATAAAGACAAATACATATTCCATATGGTCCAAAACATATATCATAATGTCAAATTACTTAATGATATGGTCTCTAGTATATGTAATATGATTTGTATTTTAAATACGCAAATTGTAGAGGTACGTAGAAACACAACTAAAAAATATTAAATAAAAATTCGGAAAAAAATCATCCATTCCCACACATTTAAATAGATAACTGTTGACCAAAATTAAGAGAGATCACATTACTGACCTTGATGAGATCAATCATATTCCTCTCAAATATCTGGGTCTGGTACATGGCCCCCAAAAGGGTGTCTGTCAGGATAATATCGCTGGCCAGCTGGCGGAAGTGTTGCTTCAAGACAGACCGATGTATAGAATTCATGGTGAACAAGGCTTTCTTTGGACTGTTGTTAGTGTGGATGAAACCCAAGTAGACTCTGTATTAGTGGTTGATATGTTTGGCCATTAAGGAATCGGCTGACCACCTTTGTCTGAGATGGGTGTGGACACCTCAGATATATCCTTAGTCTGTTAGGAGAACCTTCAACATGTCAAAAGTTCATTTATAGATGAAGTCGACCTTCAACATGTCAAAAGTTCATTTATAGATGAAGTGAAATCATCATTTCTGTGGATATCGTTTTTTCTGTGATTTGAAACTATTCAGACACACTTTAAAAAAAATGTAATTTTTCTAACAAAATGACACATGTTCTCCGTTTTCACTTTGGCGGTCCTTTTCTTGGCCTCCTCCGTCACAAAAGATATGTCACAATTTCTATAACATGATTTGTCACCATTGTTAATTGGATTTGTATAAATTCTGCAGAGTCCAGAAAGTCTTCAGTTTCCTTCCTTTCAGTACTGACAGTCAGTGGCAGCATGTTTGCATAAGAATTTTTGTAATCCGACAAGATATTGCATTCTAGCAAATTACATTTCCATGTTAGCTCATCGAATATTAAGATACAGGCATTAATCACTGCAGTGTGTATCAAACCAGGCCAGGCAGTCAGTTATCTTTTATAAATACTACTCCCAGCTTTTTGTGTCAGAGGCAGGAATTCAGTTGTTTTCTTTGAGATTTAAAACATTTTAACGAAGTGGAAAGAAAATGTATCACATTACACGAATCAGCCATCACTTACTAAAACAATATTCGTTATAAATGTCCACACATTCAATGTTTATGTATGATTGGATTGTTTATAATCACACTAATAACATATCACGTACTGTATGAAGTCTGTAGCCTACTTTATTGGAAATTTTCACAAATTAACTAATCCAGGGATTATGTTAATTCTGATCCCAGAACACATTACACCTGCGGACTAGGGGATTAAAATATGCAGTGACCGTGTTATAGCTCCGTAATCCCTATATGTACACGTAAAATGTAATATATAAAGAAAAGTAAAACAACTTTTGAGCAGAATTATAAATGTTATTATGATACCTTATAGTGTAATAGGAAGAAGTAATGAAAATACCCAACCCATGCTGGCCTCAAACTTAGGGACCTCTCACTCTCAAGACGTTAGCATACCATCAGGCTAAAGGGAAATTCCCACTCAAGCTATTCTACCACTAGACTAAAGGGAAATTCCCACTTGTCTGAGCTAGTAAGGTGAGCTATTCTACCACTGGACTAAAGGGAAATTCTCACTTGTCTGAGCTAGTAAGGTGAGCTATTCTTCCACTAGACTAAAGGGAAATTCCCACTTGTCTGAGCTAGTAAGGTGAGCTATTCTACCACTAGACTAAAGGGAAATTCCCACTTGTCTGAGCTAGTAAGGTGAGCTATTCTACCACTAGACCAAAGGGAAATTCCCACTTGTCTGAGCTAGTAAGGTGAGCTATTCTACCACTGGACTAAAGGGAAATTCCCACTTGTCTGAGCTAGTAAGGTGAGCTATTCTACCACTGGACTAAAATGTAATTCCCACTTGTCTGAGCTAGTAAGGTGAGCTATTCTACCACTGGACTAAAGGGAAATTCCCACTTGTCTGAGCTAGTAAGGTGAGCTATTCTACCACTAGACTAAAGGGAAATTCCCACTTGTCTGAGCTAGTAAGGTGAGCTCTTCTTCCACTAGACTAAAGGGAAATTCCCACTTGTCTGAGCTAGTAAGGTGAGCTATTCTACCACTGGACTAAAGGGAAGTTCCCACTTGTCTGAGCTAGTAAGGTGAGCTATTCTACCACTAGACCAAAGGGAAATTCCCACTTGTCTGAGCTAGTAAGGTGAGCTATTCTACCACTGGACGAAAGGGAAATTCCCACTTGTCTGAGCTAGTAAGGTGAGCTATTCTACCACTGGACTAAAGGGAAGTTCCCACTTGTCTGAGCTAGTAAGGTGAGCTATTCTACCACTAGACTAAAGGGAAATTCCCACTTGTCTGAGCTAGTAAGGTGAGCTATTCTACCACTGGACTAAAGGGAAGTTCCCACTTGTCTGAGCTAGTAAGGTGAGCTATTCTACCACTGGACTAAAGGGAAGTTCCCACTTGTCTGAGCTAGTAAGGTGAGCTATTCTACCACTAGACCAAAGGGAAATTCCCACTTGTCTGAGCTAGTAAGGTGAGCTATTCTACCACTGGACGAAAGGGAAATTCCCACTTGTCTGAGCTAGTAAAGTGAGCTCTTCTACCACTAGACTAAAGGGAAATTCCCACTTGTCTGAGCTAGTAAGGTGAGCTATTCTACCACTAGACTAAAGGGAAATTCCCACTTGTCTGAGCTAGTAAGGTGAGCTATTCTACCACTAGACTAAAGGGAAATTCCCACTTGTCTGAGCTAGTAAGGTGAGCTATTCTACCACTAGACTAAAGGGAAATTCCCACTTATCTGAGCTAGTAAGGTGAGCTCTTCTTCCACTAGACTAAAGGGAAATTCCCACTTGTCTGAGCTAGTAAGGTGAGCTATTCTTCCACTAGACTAAAGGGAAATTCCCACTTGTCTGAGCTAGTAAGGTGAGCTATTCTACCACTGGACTAAAGGGAAGTTCCCACTTATCTGAGCTACTTGAGGTGAGCTATTCTACCACTCTTACATTTCTCCTTCCTTTACAAAATCTTTGGCTCAAAGATAACTACAACCCAGATTCTAATAGCTACAAGTAAGTCTCTTAATCTCCTATAGCTATCCTTAACCCTTTCGCTGCCACATTAGTTACAATGTTAATACATGTGTATAATTTACATTAATTCACTGAAATTTTTTATTTTTCAATCATTTTATTCATAGTCAATATCTTTTGAAATATCCATGGGACCTTTACTTGCAAATTACCTACTAATTAAGGTCATATGTTCATATTGAATATATTGTCTCATTAACCTGTAAAAAATACAGGTGAAACAACTAATTAAAGGTAAAATATTAATGAAAACGTTATTAAATGCCTCAGATATGAATGAAAGTGTTTGTTATCATTCTTATTTTAAGTATAACAGTAATCTGTAATCTTCTAAGAACAAAATTACACATTTGTTACTAATTACAATGTATATACGGTAAACCTCCGATTAATTCGAACGCGCGGATAGTTCGAACACACATTTTTTTCTAGAAAAACAGTAATTTTTTAGCTAGTAATAGTTTATAACAGACACCATTTCGAATAGTTCGAACTTATCAAATGAAGAATGTAAAGTAACATTTTTTCCGGCAATCTCCATTGAAAGCTCGCGACGACCCGGCCCCGATGACCGGCCTAGAAAAAATGCAAAGATTTAAATTTGATCAACAAGCACGTTTAGGTTATTAGATTGTATGCGTGATCATTAGATTGCGTCTGTGATTTAATATATGCCACATATTTTAGCGTTAATTTAGTTTTTGTTACATTGCAAAATACACCACGCACGAGACAGCTGATTGCAAATGTAGGCCCCGACAATGTATAAATAACATGCGATATTTGTATTTGTGCTGTGTATGGCAAACTAAGAAATCGTCCGTGAATTTTCACATATAACTAGTGTTAACTTAGCATTATGATTATTTAATTGTGATTGGACATCTCTTAAGTACTGCCAATCAAAGTATTACCTGAAAACCTGCGACCTCACACTAGGTAAGCATGCTACGCGAGGTGTCGCTTGCGGTACAGTATAGTTGAAAGGATCGGCTGCCCGATCGTGCTGAGTGACGTGAAAAGCATTCATATCCTGTCAAAACAATCCACAGGTGTCCCAATTAGTGATGGATAATTTTGCAGGTATCAACTATGTTTGGTAGATGATACGACTGGGCATATTTAAAAGCGGACATGTTGATGTTCTGACCTAATTTTACCAACATATATCGCCAATTTTTACAGTAGTGCTTTCGTAAACGCAACAGGTTATGTAGACTGCTTTTGATGTATTTAAGAGACCATTTATTATAATAATATAGCGATAGTTTCTCATTCAGATAAAAAAATATAACCATGCAAAGACTATACTGTACAAATGTTTAACTTTTGTGTCACAAATGAAACGTGTACGGTACTGTTTTGGGGCCTACTGTAGCTACGCATTGCCCGAGCGGCTTCGCGCAATAACCATCATAGTTATCGCGAAATGAAGAACGTTAACGATGAATTAACATTGAATTAAATGAAATACTATCATTTTACTTACTTGTAAATGTGCCATTGTTCAGGCCGCCGTTATTACGTATCAGATTTACGATGGATGTGTTTGTGTCTAATGATTTTACTCTGCCGAGATTTTTGCCGATATTGACTCGAATAGTTCGAACTCGCGCTTATTTTCTGAAACATAATTTCGAATAATTCGAACAGGTTCGTCAATATTTATTTAATTTTGTTCGAACTAACCGGAGGTTTACCGTACCTCAGGTAAGCTCAGGTAAGGAAATGAAATGAGCAACATATAACATGTAAGTAAGCACAAATATTTAACTTCAGTTCTTAGTTTTATGCCTACATAAAACATCTTTGAGTGTTTATATCCTCCAAATATGCACTTCCATGATGTACTGGTAACCTCACATATTAGTAAGGTAAGTTTCAAGAGTATTTCTCATCAGGTGAGACACAGGTTAACGAGAACAGGTAAGATACAGGTAAATGTTTTCAAAATGGCAAAATAACAAGTTTGTGAAGTTTTTTTGTTCTTTTCAGCACTTTTCAGCACTTTTCACACAAGTCAACATTCAAAATTCATTAATTTCTCTCATGGTAATCAGTAAAACAACCAACTCTGCACAATGGCATATCACAAAATTGGCACATGAATGATGTCTCCACTGCACGTCCCTTTGGAGTTTTGCGTCCTTGTTTCACACATTGCCGACACACCCTCTTTCGACCCTCAATCTTCACTAGTTTATGATGGTTGATGGCACCAAGCACAGGAATGTTTTCATCATTTCTAGATTTCCTTCCTGCTCTGTATTTCCTACAGGTAAACCCTGCTTGCAGCTGATCAGCAACATCCACACGGAATTGTAGGTGATCATAATATTTCTTCAGTGGGGGATCTTTGTTCTCTGTTTTCTGAAATAAGATCCAGGCATTTACAATAGCCAAGTTCACAACATACCACATGATATATCGCCACCACTTATTCCCTGGTCTTCCAACTGGATAGTAGGATGCCATTTGGTCAAACTTATCTACACCGCCCATGTACATATTGTACGAGACATTCACGTGAGGTTTATGAAGATCCTCGTTCATATTTGGCTGTTGAGATGTTGACAAAAATGTTATTTGTCTTTTATCCTTGAATGCTGTAGCAAGCAGATTTCCTTTCTGTACCTGTACAAGCTCCCCTCTTCTTTTCAGTTTCGCCTTTTTTACATCATCTGGAACACCTTTTCTATTTGACATTATAGTTCTGCAGACATAGGTATTCACAAGTTCTAGATGCTCAGCCAATGTCACTGATGAAAAGAATCTATCAAAGTACAAATGTCTGTTCTGATTGTGGTAGGACTCAGACAAGCTCAAAACTACATCATACCCTAGTCCATACTGCCTATCCCCGCCAAGTTTTTTTCCGGTGTATATTTGAAACTTGCAACAGTATGCCGTATCTGCCTCACATATCTGCCAAACTTTGATTCCCCATTTAGTAGGTTTAGCTGGCATGTACTGCCTGAAGTGAACTCTTCCTTTAAATCCAATCATGCCTTCATCTATAGAAAGTTTCTGCCCTGGATTGTAGTTTTCTTGTAGTTTGGGGACTATGAAGTCTATCATATTTCTCACTTTGAACAATGGGTCATATTCGGGATCGTTCCTCCCTGGAACATTGCTAGTGTCACGCAGGTGAATGTATCTATTCATGATGATGAATCTACTCTTTGGAAATATGGAGCTAATATATGGATCTGAAAATCGTTTATCAGTGCTCCAATAGTTCGCAAGTCTAGGGAGCCGGCGCACACCCATCATAATGTTTATCAGTGCTCCAATAGTTCGCAAGTCTAGGGAGCCGACGCACACCCATCATAATGTTTACCAGTGCTCCAATAGTTCCCAAGTCTAGGGAGCCGGCGCACACCCATCATAATGTTTATCAGTGCTCCAATAGTTCCCAAGTCTAGGGAGCCGACGTACACCCATCATAATGTTTACCAGTGCTCCAATAGTTCCCAAGTCTAGGGAGCCGGCGCACACCCATCATAATGTTTACCAGTGCTCCAATAGTTCCCAGGTCTAGGGAGCCGGCGCACACCCATCATAATGTTTACCAGTGCTCCAATAGTTCCCAGGTCTAGGGAGCCGGCGCACACCCATCATAATGTTTACCAGTGCTCCAATAGTTCCCAGGTCTAGGGAGCCGGCGCACACCCATCATAATGTTTACCAGTGCTCCAATAGTTCCCAGGTCTAGGGAGCCGGCGCACCCATCATAATGTTTACCAGTGCTCCAATAGTTCCCAGGTCTAGGGAGCCGGCGCACACCCATCATAATGTTTACCAGTGCTCCAATAGTTCCCAAGTCTAGGGAGCCGACGCACACCCATCATAATGGTTATCAGTGCTCCAATAGTTCACAAGTCTAGGGAGCCGGCGCACACCCATCATAATGTTTATCAGTGCTCCAATAGTTCCCAAGTCTAGGGAGCCGGCGCACACCCATCATAATGTTTATCAGTGCTCCAATAGTTCCCAAGTCTAGGGAGCCGGCGCACACCCATCATAATGTTTATCAGTGCTCCAATAGTTCCCAAGTCTAGGGAGCCGACGCACACCCATCATAATGTTTATCAGTGCTCCAATAGTTCCCAAGTCTAGGGAGCCGGCTCACACCCATCATAATGTTTATCAGTGCTCCAATAGTTCCCAAGTCTAGGGAGCCGACGCACACCCATCATAATGTTTATCAGTGCTCCAATAGTTCGCAAGTCTAGGGAGCCGGCGCACACCCATCATAATGTTTATCAGTGCTCCAATAGTTCGCAAGTCTAGGGAGCCGACGCACACCCATCATAATGTTTATCAGTGCTCCAATAGTTCCCAAGTCTAGGGAGCCGACGCACACCCATCATAATGTTTATCAGTGCTCCAATAGTTCCCAAGTCTAGGGAGCCGACGCACACCCATCATAATGTTTATCAGTGCTCCAATAGTTCCCAAGTCTAGGGAGCCGACGCACACCCATCATAATGTTTATCAGTGCCCCAATAGTTCGCAAGTTTACTAAAAAATGAAAGCCCTTACCTCCGCGGCCGACGTCGGCGTCCATTTGGGATCTGGCCCTTTTTGTTGAGCGTATCTATTAGTCTCTTCTGCTACACTTTCGAAGAAACATTGCGGTAAAAACCATTGAAAATACTGAAGTTGGTTTGCATCAGACGGAAGGCCATGTTTAACTCCGGTAGTTTCATTGAAATCTGGCAAAATTACCTCCGTTAATGTACGAGTCCATTCAAAGTTCAAATTTTCCAAATATGGGTCGCCACCATTTTCACTTTCGATTTCATTGTCACTGAAGTCGGCAGTATCCTCCTCCTCATCATCAGAATTATCGGAAAAATCAATGTCTGATTTGTTATATGATTCAACCTGTTCAAGTTCTTGCTGTTTTAACATACATCTCGCGTTTGCCTCGTCAATGTCCTGTTCGTCGAACCCATCATAGTCAGACTCATCTGACGACTCCATGATTCATTGATGAAGTATCATAGTTAGTCGTAAAAACTTCAAAAACTTCTGTTATTCGCCGTAATTCCTACAAACTTTTACATGGTTGTAAACCGGAAATAACAACCGATCAGATTCACTCAAACTCTTTATGATAATGACCTCATTTCCGCTGTGGTTAGGTAGCAACGTAGTGACGTTACACACATACGGATTGGGCCGGTTTAACACAATACGATCGCAGCCGGTTTTGGCCGATTTAACAGCGAAAGGGTTAAAATATAGTGGAGAACAACACCAAATCTGTAATAGGAATGTGTAATAAAAAATACCATGGCGATGCTGGGCATCGGAACGAGGAACCTCTCGCTCCCAAGGGACGCATTCTACCACTAGACTAAAGGGAAATTCTTGTTATAGCCTGAGCTTAAGTAAGCTGAGCTGTTCTCTCCACTTTTACACTAGCAGTTAGTCACACATAGCTGGCAGCTTAATTGTGTAACAGGAGAAGGAAAATGCAACAGCAGACTGGGACTTGAACCCAGACCTCCGAATTCTAGACACACTCTCTAGCCATTTGAGCTACCAGGCCTCAGACCTCCAAACTCTAGACAGACTCTCTAGCCATTTGAGCTACCAGGCCTCAGACCTCCAAACTCTAGATAGACTCTCTAACCATTTGAGCTACCAGGCCTCAGACCTCCAAACTCTAGATAGACTCTCTAACCAGTTGAGCTACCAGGCCTCAGACCTCCGAATTCTAGACACACTCTCTAACCATTTGAGCTACCAGGCCTCAGACCTCCGAATTCTAGACACACTCTCTAACCATTTGAGCTACCTGGCCTCAGACCTCCAAACTCTAGATAGACTCTCTAACCATTTGAGCTACTAGGCCTCAAGCCCAGTCCAGTTCTGCTATATTCCTGAGCCTCCTTCAAGCCTTCAACTCCTGAGGACATGCACAAGAACTATACTGCCTTCCGGGGTATTAAGTTGGGTGCTAAATGTAACTGCAACGACCAGACTACCATGGACTCAAACCGCCATTTTAGCTGCATGCCTGCATGGCAACTGGTATTCTTCTCAGTTTTGTCAGTTCCGCTACAGTTGATTTGACCAGTATAAAAACTAGGCATTCGATCATCTAGAGTTTGGTGGTCCAATGTTAGAGTCAGCTATCAGGTTGTTGCATGATTTAACTCACCTGCCTGGGGTCATGACATTGTCAATAGCATGCTGGGACGAAGATCTACCACAAGGTTGTTTCAGTGGACGACCTTGACCTCTTTCATTTCAAGGTCACACTAAAGGTTTAATGTGTTGTAGTCTTTAGGTGATTTTCTCTCATTAACCATAAGACCATGTGGAGTCAATATATATGGTGGAATGACCTGGGCTATAGGATTTGTTGGAATAAATTTACCTTCAAAACTTTGTTTGTTGGAATAAATATACCTACAAAACTATGTTTTGCCCTTTCCCAAATCTCCAAAGCTAATTATCAAATGAATATCATTATTTATTGAAAAAAGATGAATATATGTGTATGTTTAAACGCTGTAAGTGAGTGGTATGGCAATGGAAGGGAGATAACTTGTACCCTCTTGTAGACAGCTGGAAAATGATATCGTCTTCCTATTGATAATGACCCAAATGCAATAAACTTGCTGTCACTGATTTAATTATAGTATGAAACAAAGGTTTATGAAATGTATCATATTCAAGAACACTTGAAATACTTGCAAATTTAAAAAAATTAACAAATTTCAAGATACCGATAGATTTAGAAACTAAATTGATAGTTAATCAATATTTTTTAGGATTCAGAAATTATTGATTTGGGTTGAAATAAATATTTTGGGTATTCTGAAATATATTTTTATACACCTGTCAAATTTGACATAAGAATTATGGTATGGCATTGTTCATCCAACTGTCCGGATTAAACTTTTGTTTGTCCAGATCGAGATCTCCTACATTTATTGAAGGCATGCATGTCTTTTTGAAACTAATTTGTATACATTATAGTCATGATATGTGGTTGTGTTTTCCTGAAAGGATCGAGGTTTGATTCAACTGCTTTTGCAAAAGTTATGATATTTGATTTTCTGTTCAGAGATCAAAATTTGTTCATCCAATTTCTTTGAAACTTAATAGGCTATATAACCATGATATATAGTTGTTTCTCCGCATGGAAAAGTTAATATCTTTTGTTTATTTTGGTGTTTGATTTTTGTCCTGAGAGCCTACATCTTTCAAATGATTTCTTTGGAACTTAATTGCTTGGCATCATAATCGTGTTATCCAGTTGTGTTAATGAGTTGGAGACTACTTTAGTAACTCCTGATTACTGGTGTTATGGGGCCGCATGGGTTAAAGGCCAAGGCTGACCCAGTTTATTATCCGCCCGGATTCTTATCAGTGAGAGGCGGAGCCTAGCATCCATTATCAGTAACTCCCTAGCAGCGGAATATATTGTAAATAAATACACGTGGTAGTAGAACACCAAGACAACTTTATATTAATCCAAAATGAAATAAAAACTACTTACTTCCTTGTTTATAAAGTCCAACAAATACAGTTTCCTACAAAAAGGGAACTTTTATTCCTCACATTTCAAACACTATTCTCATCATTCTTTTCCAAATGTTTGATCTGTAAGTATACCTTAATGCAGTATATACTTTTTTCCCCTTTGCTGACCTCCAAGCATTTGGAATATTTTTCCGATTAATTGATGTATGTTCTCGATCTACATTAGTATTCCAATGACAAACTGCAAGTTCATAGCGTGTTTTGTGTCCAGACACTTTAACGCTAGCCTTCCAACTCTGGGTTGCGAGTTCGAAACCTACGTGGGGCAGTTGCCAGGTACTGACTGTAGGCCGGTGGTTTTTCTCCGGGTACTCCGGCTTTCCTCCACCTCCAAACCTGGCACGTCCTTAAATGACCCTGGCTGTTAATAGGATGTTAAACAAAAACAAACCAAAAACCAAAATTACTGGTATTACTCACACTGAGAAAATTAAACATTGACCACCTGACCACATATAACAAATTACAAGGTGATACTACTACTATATGACACACAACGAGACGTTGCTCTGCCCAGGCATATCAAACCAAACCGGGGTTTTGTCCATGTTTCCGATGTGTATATCATTATACTCAGAATCCTCCGCATGCTGAGAACGAAATTAAAGAAGCTATCAACAGGATTGTCAATTAGGGAAACAGAATGTTGGGCAACATGTGTTGATCATCCGAAAGAAATTCCATGCCGTCTTTTAAAACTTGGTAACCCATCCAGCAGAAGCTTTGAAAGACTGGCTTCCATTTTCCTTATGCATATGCAGGGCCTCATAGCGGAAGGCCATCCCGGTGACACGGACACCAGCTTCTCATCTATCTGTCAGCCATTTCATAAATTAAGAATCAATATCCTGATATCGTATAGGCCTTACAACATTTAGATGATTAGAAATGTGTTGTTTTTTATGTATTTTTTTCAAGGCTAGCCTACCGACATGTAGGTCTACATGTACATACTTTGATCTTGCCAAAATTTTGTACCGTCACTTTTGAAAAAATATTGCTAATTAGTGACTGTTTTTGGGGCCCTCTGATTCTTTCTCAACATGGGTACAACTGTCATCAATCCTGTCTTTGCAAAACATCGACCAATCGCTGACAAGGTCACATTTTGCCATGCTTTGTGAACCCATTCAATCGCTACTCTCATGTTAACACAGAAATCTGTCGAGTTGTCTTCTACTAGATATTTTCTGTAATTTATCTTTACAATGTTAACCTCATCCTGATCCATGTAATTTAGAAGTGATGTTGGGCGGAAAGAAAAGTTTCATCAATTTCATTGTGTCAATATGTGGATGGGCCGGAGAACAAATAGGAAAATGTTTCGCCATCGTTGTGAGAATTTGCTGTCCAGCATTCAACAAACAAACAACAAATACTGGTTTATACTATTGTTATGACATTTACTCGCAAAATAAAACCTCACCTGTGAACACATATTACAGTAATTTCACGGTCAAGTAACTTTGCATTCATACCTGTCATGCTTGACCAACCGGTACCGACCAGCCAGTGTTTACATAATATCCGGGTAAAATTAGTTGAAAAATGACTATGAGGACGGCAAGTTTTCATAATAGCCGATTCAATGTAACCAGGAAAATAGATATATAGATTATGTAGGAATGTGACAGGGGATGGTGTATTTGTTCATGCAAAGCGGGATTTCAATGAATCCGAGTTCATTATAAGTGGGTTAGACTTTATTCTGGTATGAAGTCTAATTTATATCTAAGGAAGATTAAAGCCCAGCACTGATGAATTTCACTGAATGCCACTTTTTTCCTACAAAGTCAGCCACAAGAATTCTATTTGTTTATCATCAACCTTTGATTTAGTCAATATGTCATATATTAATTGAAATAAAGGGAGATAACTATGTCACATAGCAGGTAAAGCATAGAGAATTTAATCCTCAAGAATGTGTAGTGTCATAATGGATGTGAACATTTTACTTGTTACTAATTTAATACCAACACTCAGAAGTTTAAAAAAAAAAACATATCAAAATTTGATTTCATACATTGACGGATTTAATGATTAATTTGCTTTAACCATGTCCATTGAGAATATTTTCATGCAACTCATTGTACCTCAAATATACAAACTTTATATTTACACAAACAGTATAAAGTAACAATGTATATGATTGTCGTTGCAATGTTTCAAAGCCGACTTGTCTCTTTGTCAAGCTCTGACTGTGTGAATTTGGTACAATGTATATATACACTCTATGTCGATAGACGAAATGTCCCATCGTCGAGCGATAACATATAGTTACCATCTTGTCACATTACAGGTAAACATGATATTTGCCCACACAGTCGGTCAGAACTTGACAAAGAGAGTAGTTCAGGTCTTGAAACGTTACAACAAACCCTTGTGTGCATTAAATTGTTACGTATACTGTTTGTGTAAAGATATACCTTGCATTTATAATACAAACTGTTGAATATTTAAAATTAGAGATACATTGTACATTCTTTAGACACATTAATACCATATATTAAAGATGCTACACCTCCGACAGAGAGTAATAAATAATTATTATTTTGACAATAAATGACATTTAGCCATATCTGTATGCCTACAAATAAAAGAAATTATTTTATAGCATCAAAGAATGGCGTAATGAAGTCAAGAAGTTAAGAACTTTTTAATATCCCTGCCTATATATGACAGAGACCAACATTAAAATCTCCTTTGCATACAAGTGACTTTGATCGCAGTGCATTCTAGAAGAGATTTATATACAAAGGAAGACGAATATGGTGGACTTCAGCTGGAGCAAGCAAGTACTGCCTGTAGCGTATCACAACTACAAATTTGAAATACTGAGGTTTTAATGCAAAAAGAAAATAAAGACAAAATAAACATTTCAATAATATCCAAAATAATCATGATCCTCTGCATGCTGACAGTCACGAACTGAAAACCTTTCTTAACGTTACCCCCTTTCGGCCCCTTATATCAATAAGTTTAAGCTGAAGAACGATAAAAAGTGAATCTGCAATCAATACATATAACAAAAGAAATCTTAACCATTGGTTCAATAGCATCATATATGTTGAACTATGTAATGTGTATGTTACACATTTGTCTCTCGAACAAAAACTGTGCCATTTTCGCATGTGTTCCGATTCCATTGCCGTTTCTTTTTTACATATAATTCCACCTGTCTATGCAGCCTCCGATAGGGGGAGCTATTTTACATATAATTCCACCTGTCCATGCAGCCTCCGATAGGGGGAGCTATTTTACATATAATTCCACCTGTCCATGCAGCCTCCGATAGGGGAAGCTAAATGGGATTTCTTCAGGAAGCAATAAATTATTTTTATTCTTTCAATTTTAAAGATGACAATTTCTGAGGGTGGTTATAGCGTAATGGGAAACTTTTTTTGCTGAAGAAAAATACATACAAGTCCATTCGTGTATTTAATGGATATGAAATACTATTTGTCGGAGGTGTAGCACCTTTAAGCTACAAATTTGAAACTGCTCATTTTTCTGGACTTATTGGATTTTTTTTGTTTTTTGTTTTTGATAGACTTTTGAAAATAAAAACATCTTAATGATGATTGTGTCTAAATTTAGGATAAAAAATCTGGACTCTCCATCCTAGTTAGGGAGGGAATACAGTAGGTAAGTATTTTAGAATCATATGTGGAAACCATGGTTACAGCCTTTACATTCTAGACCTTTCTTACAACATGCCCACTTGTAATTGACATTCAGTATCTTGCCATTTTCACCATAAATCTCTTTAATTTCTCTCCCTTTGTTGTGAAACATACATGCTTTGTTGTTATTATCGGAAGGCTTGAATAGCCGGTTACAGCGGAGACACTGGGCTACACCTGTTCGAGAGTTACCCCCCTTGTTTGAGTAAACATTAGCTTTCAGTCTTGTTTTCCAGAAAGCGACTTCTTCTTTACCTACAGGATAGGACACAATCTGATCTCCCTCTATGTATTTCCTTTCCTTTGTGTTCGGCGTACGTTTTGGAGTTAATTGCTTACACGTTTGACGGGAAGATTTCTCCATTTCCGACAAATTATCATTTTCCATATTCTCTAAATGGAAACCAATGCCATTGTGAGAAGCATTGTATGAGGTGACAATGTCTTGCATTTTTGTCAGTTGTCCCGTGGTGTTTTTGAGTTCACCTTTCAGCCACAATATTTCTGTGTCCCTTTCTTCAATTTTAGACTGTAGAGAGTCTTTCTCCCAGTGAAGATTTGCGATTGCATTTTTCAAGTATTTGAAGTCAAGTTCAGAGTATTTGGCCATCTTCTCCTTTGGATTTTTGGGCAGTATATCTTCATTGACACCTGCCAACTGTTTTAAATGTTTTATCTTCAATTTTAGGTCTTGCAATACAGTTTCTGTTGAAAGAGTGTCCTGTAACATTTCATCTTCAAGAATTTTCTCTGGTTTAGAATTCTGGGGAGGTTCAATACATAGTAGAAATCGCAGTTCCTGGACCAGTGTATCATGGCCAATGATGAGTTTGTGCTGACGATCAATCTCGTGCATAGCTGCATTCAGACGTTGTTTCCAAAGATTGCGTTCAGCCTGAAGGGTCTTGCCCATATTTTCCAGAAGTTCTTCATAATCCTCAGACTCGTTTCTGCTCACATCCAGAAGGTTGGCAACAGTGTGTGTGATGTCATCGTCCACGTTTATGATATCAAGCATGCTGCCAGTACGATTTGTCAATCGTGAAACTGGTAGCACATTGGCCAATGGTGTATTGGTCAGTCGTGCACTGGACATTGAATTGGTTCGTGGGGTGGTGAAGTTATTCACCACAGTAGCTGAGGCCATTGTACGGTAATTGGTGTCTACATCATCTCCACAACAAACTGAAAATTATACAAGTAGAGATTACAAAATCTCTTCATAGTCTCAATCTCAAACTTTTCATTTTTGATATTTTTAGTTTTGATTACTTAAGTAATTGAAAGATTGTTTTTTATTCTTCAAATTCTTGCAGCTTCACCAAAGTTTGAGGTTAAAAGAAGCAGTTGAGATCATGAAATGGAAAATAATTTTGTATATGTTACTTAATGACACTTCATGTTTTTAATTTTATTCTTTCCTCAAAGAGGATTAAGATAGAACCATTTTAACAGCTTTATGTGTATAATTCTGGCCAGAACGTCTTATCAAAGTAAAATAACAATATCTATGAGATATAATTTGATGAGAGTTATAAGTGTTATAGTAGACAAAGGTTAACACTATACTGAACAGGACATGTCGAATAATGAATATCAGAGTATCATATATAGCTGCTACATCCTTAACTTAATTGTCAGTAATATTACTTAGAGGCCAAGTCTTAAATAACTAAACGAACATTGCTTAAATGACTATTACTTTTGCTGGAGAATTTCACTTTTGAACAAAGGAACTTTTAATTAAAACTTCCAATCTATCTATTTTGGGGTTTTAGATCTAAGGCAATTCATTTTTGTTCCAATTATAGACATATAATTTTCTTTTGCAAGAAAATAATGAAAACACAAATATGACCCATTATATATAAGATTTTCTTTTTCTGAATAACAATTAACCCTATTGTTGTTGTTTTTTGTAATATAAAATGTAAACTGTTATATACTTACATTACTGGTTTGTAATATAAAATGTAAGTTGGTATATAATACATTACTGGTTTATAATATAAAATGTAACCTGGTATAATACATTACTGGTTTGTAATATAAAATGTAACCTGGTATATACTTACATTACTGGTTTGTAATATAAAATGTAAACTGTTATATACTTACATTACTGGTTTGTAATATAAAATGTAAGTTGGTATAATACATTACTGGTTTGTAATATAAAATGTAACCTGGTATATACTTACATTACTGTAGATTGTCATTGTCCTCTTGGTACACTATCTAGTTACTGTAGAGTCCAGTGTTATACTGGGGACTGCCATTCTCCTTGTACCAAGTAGTTGTCAAGCTCCGGAGACCTGGGGAGGTTAATTCTCGGTTATGTTTAGTCTGTTACCCTGAAACTTTACTTTGGATTATCGACTTTAATCCTCTCACAAAGTCTAACCAATACTTGAAATGTAGACATATCCTTCTGCTGTTTCAATTAAAGCTCAAAATTAAATCTGTAAGTCCTCAGCTTGTTTACTTAAGTCCCTGTAGGTGTGAACTACATCTATGTCGGGGATAAATTATAAATCCATGTTGTTCAGCGATGAGATATATTATGTTGAACTCAACGTTCGTTCAATCATTTTACTTTTAAGAAAAATCTATTTGAATGTGGATAAAAGAATATTTAACATGTTTCTATCACTTATATGTCCATAACTTGCTGAAAGAAGTTTTTATGGCCCGTAAAATAAGCATTTATTCCTCGTAAAGTTTGATCCCCTCTATAGAATCGGTTCCATTATCCATATGGTATTACCAAGTTACGATGTATTCTATACTTGTGTAAGATGTTTGTGTTCCCTTGTATACGGTAAATACCCTGAATAAATGAATTTTGTAAATTCTTTTAAAGAATTAATTGAAAGAATTTTACATGTTTACAAATAAATTTGATTTATTGTAACAACTCATGAACATTTTATACCTGATCTTTTATATTTGGTCATTTTAATGTTTAAAATATAATGACTAAAATAAAAGATTTGTTTAAATATTTAATCCTGCCTAAACATAGGATTATATTACAAATAATGGCTATCAACAGTCAAGGATATTAGGCATATAAAATAAATTTAAAAAGCATTGTTAGCTTAATGTATGAAAAAGAATGAAAATTATATATCTTATTCATATATTCAAGAAATAAAAGAAAGTGTTAGTTTATATTCACTTGGATACAAACTCAAATCATATAAATGTATTGCTGTATTTTCTAATTTGATTAAAAAATTCTTTTGAAAAATAAAATGAGAAGTAGACATAAAGCTGTCAGTGTAGCCTGGCTTAGAGCTGGTATTTATAACAGGAGGTCCCCACAGATTAACAGTGGGTCTATAATCCTAACACCGTATTTACACCTGATTGAAGAAATATTTTTCTTATAACATTTCGACCAAATATGTAAAGTGATACGACAATTATTGCCTCCTGGGTGAACTGCTATATTTTAATTTAAGGTGAACCAGGGGAAACTCATTCATATGGTTTCTATAATTGAATTTCAAATTAACTTAAGACTCGGATTGGACCTCCGTTTTTTAATGATATATATCTACCGCGGTATACATATATCTACTGAATAGATAATTAATTCTCTTGTACCTCGGTTCAGATATCAAGAATAAACTTTTAATGAAATTCAGTTTGCATCTTTGTAAAGATCAAATTTATGAAGGCAAATTCATTTGTTTATAAGTGATAAAAAAAAAAAATTGCCAAAAAAATCAAATTGACCATCTCAAGACACATTGGTGATAATGCCATAGATATTTTTTTCAAAAGAGAGTATTTTGATGAATTTAAAATTTTAATGAAAAAAAGACTTCATTGATTGAATTCTTATCCATCAAATAGATGTTCCATTGTTTTATTGGACTTCGTTTAATGTGTTCTCAAGCTATTAATCTATATAACCCAAACTTATAATCCTCTGGCGATCCTTCTTAGCATAGCACCTCTAGTTGTAGTTACAATAGTCTTTAAGTCATTCACATGTCAACCTATTTTTCTGGCTTGATGTTACATATATAAAATTTAGAATTTCTAATTGTCCAGAAGTCGTTCAAATGTCAGGGCCACCTGTAGTATGTTAGTTTATATCCTGTAGTATTGATCAGCCTGTCATGTAGCAATTCCTTGTAATATATATGTGTTGTGTATAAAGGCCACACTCCACCAAGACCTCCACTCACAACTGTTCACATACTGAAGTAAGGGTTCTTTATGTAAATGTGTTAATTAAAAACATCCTGGCGTCCAAATAAATCACCAGGAATCAACACCTATTCATTTTGTCAGTCAGTATTTGATGTATCTAACAATTGCTTCAGTATCGGCTGACAAAGGTTTGTCTGCATACCATATACAGGTATATAAACATCAGAGAGAGGCTTTGATATACTAAGCTCAATTAAAACTGATTGCTCAAGATTCTTTAAAATATAACCCAGCTATCTTAGATGAACACCTTCTTGCCTATATGTAAACAGTGAATAGCTATAAAAACTAAAAAACTCCAAAACTGTGTGGAAAGAGCAACATATAAGTATATTGTGAATAAAATTATTATATCATAAATAAAATACATTTTTATTTTCATACATAATTTAACTTAATTTTCCATATTCTAAATTAATTACACTTTTCATTCAAAGAACAATGACATCTTCTAACAGTAACATATTTGCATTAATGAAACAATTATTAAAATGATATGAGTCTTCTATAGATTTAATAAATTATTGATATATCTAAATCACAGACACACAGGGAACATCTAAATAACTGTTGGCATCAGGGGAAGTAACTGTCAAACTCAAGGGACATATCAACTCACTGCAGAAGTAACTGTCAACATCAGGGGAAATAACTATCAGTACAAGGGACATAACTGTTAACATCAGTGGAAGTGATGTCACAATCAAGGGAAGTAACTGTCAAACTCAAGGGACTTATTAACTCACTGCAGAAGTAACTGTCAACATCAAGGGAAGTAACTGTCAACATCAAAGGAAGTAACTGTCACCATCAAGGGAAGTAACTGTCAACATCAAGGGAAGTAACTGTCAACATCAAGGGAAGTAACTGTCAACATCATTGGAAGTAACTGTCAACATCAAGGGAAGTAACTGTCAACATTAAAGGAAGTAACTGTCAACATCAAGGGAAGTAACTGTCAACATTAAAGGAAGTAACTGTCAACATCAAGGGAAGTAACTGTCAACATTAAAGGAAGTAACTGTCAACATTAAAGGAAGTAACTGTCAACATCAAGGGAAGTAACTGTCAACATTAAAGGAAGTAACTGTCAACATTAAAGGAAGTAACTGTCAACATCAAGGGAAGTAACTGTCAACATCAAGGGAAGTAACTGTCAACATCAAGGGAAGTAACTGTCAACATCAAGGGAAGTAACTCAACATCAAGGGAAGTAACTGTCAACATCAAGGGAAGTAACTGTTAACATCAGGAGGAGTAACTGTCAACATCATTGGAAGTAACTGTCAACATCAAGTGAAGTAACTGTCAACATCATTGGAAGAAACTGTCAACATCAAGGGAAGTAACTGTCAACATCAAGAGAAGTAACTGTCAACATCAAGGGAAGTAACTGTCAACATCAGGAGGAGTAACTGTCAACATCAAGGGAAGTAACTGTCAACATCAAGGGAAGTAACTGTCCACATCAAGGGAAGTAACTGTCAACATCATTGGAAGTAACTGTCAACATCAAGGGAAGTAACTGTCAACATCAAGGGAAGTAACTGTCAACACCAAGGGAAGTAACTGTCAACATCAAGGGAAGTAACTCAACATCAAGGGAAGTAACTGTCAACATCAAGGGAAGTAACTGTCAACATCAAGGGAAGTAACTGTCAACATCAATGGAAGTAACTGTCAACACCAAGGGAAGTAACTGTCAACATCAAGGGAAGTAACTCAACATCAAGGGAAGTAACTGTCAACATCAAGGGAAGTAACTGTTAACATCAGGAGGAGTAACTGTCAACATCATTGGAAGTAACTGTCAACATCAAGGGAAGTAACTGTCAACATCATTGGAAGAAACTGTCAACATCAAGGGAAGTAACTGTCAACATCAAGGGAAGTAACTGTCAACATCATTGGAAGTAACTGTCAACATCAAGGGAAGTAACTGTCAACATTAAAGGAAGTAACTGTCAACATCAAGGGAAGTAACTGTCAACATTAAAGGAAGTAACTGTCAACATCAAGGGAAGTAACTGTCAACATTAAAGGAAGTAACTGTCAACATTAAAGGAAGTAACTGTCAACATCAAGGGAAGTAACTGTCAACATTAAAGGAAGTAACTGTCAACATTAAAGGAAGTAACTGTCAACATCAAGGGAAGTAACTGTCAACATCAAGGGAAGTAACTGTCAACATCAAGGGAAGTAACTCAACATCAAGGGAAGTAACTGTCAACATCAAGGGAAGTAACTGTTAACATCAGGAGGAGTAACTGTCAACATCATTGGAAGTAACTGTCAACATCAAGTGAAGTAACTGTCAACATCATTGGAAGAAACTGTCAACATCAAGGGAAGTAACTGTCAACATCAAGAGAAGTAACTGTCAACATCAAGGGAAGTAACTGTCAACATCAGGAGGAGTAACTGTCAACATCAAGGGAAGTAACTGTCAACATCAAGGGAAGTAACTGTCCACATCAAGGGAAGTAACTGTCAACATCATTGGAAGTAACTGTCAACATCAAGGGAAGTAACTGTCAACATCAAGGGAAGTAACTGTCAACACCAAGGGAAGTAACTGTCAACATCAAGGGAAGTAACTCAACATCAAGGGAAGTAACTGTCAACATCAAGGGAAGTAACTGTCAACATCAAGGGAAGTAACTGTCAACATCAATGGAAGTAACTGTCAACACCAAGGGAAGTAACTGTCAACATCAAGGGAAGTAACTCAACATCAAGGGAAGTAACTGTCAACATCAAGGGAAGTAACTGTTAACATCAGGAGGAGTAACTGTCAACATCATTGGAAGTAACTGTCAACATCAAGGGAAGTAACTGTCAACATCATTGGAAGAAACTGTCAACATCAAGGGAAGTAACTGCCAACATCAAGAGAAGTAACTGTCAACATCAAGGGAAGTAACTGTCAACATCAGGAGGAGTAACTATCAACATCAAGGGAAGTAACTGTCAACATCAAGGGAAGTAACTGTCCACATCAAGGGAAGTAACTGTCAACATCAAGGGAAGTAACTGTCAACATCAAGAGACATATAACTCTCAGGGGGAGTAGTTTAGGTGTTCTGACAATTTATCACTAGCTCTCGACCTCTTGGTTGCGAGTTTGAAACCCATGTTAGGCAGTTTTTGGCACGTCCTTGAATGACCCTGACTGTTAATAAGACATCAAACAAAATAAACCAAACCATAACTCTCAACAATATTGGAAGAAAATGTTTAAATCAGGGAGAGTTAACGACAACATCAGCAAAAATAACAATGGTAAATGTGGCCATCCAGAAGTAGCTAGTCTGCTTCTAAAAACACTCAAATGCACTATCTTCAAATCAATAACATTCTCTGCTTAGTGAATATAGAAGGTCAATATGATTATCTTCAAGTTCAAATCCTTCATTCAATTTCTCTGAACATCAGGAAAAAAATGTAAGATAACTGGTAAAGTCAAATACAGAAGTAGACATCAGGGATGAAACTGTTGACATCAAGTACACATCAAGTAGACATGAAACTGTCGACATCAAGTAGACATCAGGGATGAAACTGTAGACATCAAGTAGACATCAGGGATGAAACTGTCAACATCAAGTAGACATCAGGGATGAAAATGTTGACAACAAGTAGACATCAGGGATGAAAATGTCGACAACAAGTAGACATCAGGGATAAAACTGTAGACATCAAGTAGACATCAGGGATGAAACTGTCGACATCAAGTAGACATCAGGGATGAAACTGTTGACATCAAGTAGACATCAGGGATGAAACTGTAGACATCAAGTAGACATCAGGGATGAAACTGTCGACATCAAGTAGACATCAGGGATGAAACTGTAGACATCAAGTAGACATCAGGGATGAAAATGTTGACAACAAGTAGACATCAGGGATAAAACTGTTGACATCAAGTAGACATCAAGGATGAAACTGTTGACATCAAGTAGACATCAGGGTTGAAACTGTTGACATCAAGTAGACATCAGGGATGAAACTGTCGACATCAAGTAGACATCAGGGATAAAACTGTCATTATCAGGGATGAAACTGTTGACATCAAGTAGACATCAGGGATGAAAATGTTGACACCAAGTAGACATCAGGGATGAAACTGTTGACATCAAGTAGACATCAGGGATGAAAATGTTGACACCAAGTAGACATCAGGGATGAAACTGTAGACATCAAGTAGACATCAGGGATAAAACTGTTGACATCAGTGATGAAACTGTTGACATCAAGTTAGGAGTGTATGTCTTGGTCTACAGATGTCCTTTCCAAAGCAGATCACTTGTCATTTTTAAATGAGCCTTTCCTGAAAATACACAACCACAATAAGATCTTAAATATTGGCAATATAAATATGGAAACTAAATTAGCCATAAAAATTAAATAACAAATTATGTATCAAAATTCTATTCCCATCCGGCCCTGATTGGTCTTTTTTCTACCATGGCCCACCTCTCTATTCCGTAAACAAATTCAACAACAGGAATCTTTTTGATAAACTATGTAGTAATACTTGGTTTGTATACCACATTTTGGAATTATCAAGATGGCTGCAAGCGACCATTTTGGAATTTGATATTTGAAGTTAGTTAATTTGATATTTGTTACGTCGGTTTATAAAGAACTATTTCATTCAACTTTAGGATAGGCTCAGCACGAGTCCTAGTTGTACATGTCACATTTTCAACTTCATGAGTTGTAAAGTTGATACACTGTATTCCAAAATCCTGTATCTTTTATTGAAAAATCCTGTATCTGTCGTTAAATGTCGGTAAATGACCACTATCGACCATTTGGGATTCTGATATATCAAGTTGTTGTATCTGTTTCTCAAAAACTGGTCAAGAAATATTTTGACACTTATTAAAAATAAATTTCAATATTGGAAGTTCAAAGTGGGCACTACATAATGAACAATTAAGACATACGGGTATGTTTATGTTACACTTACTAAAAAAAAATACAGTGATCATGACATTCTCTCTTTAAAATGGCCGTATCAAAAACAGCAGAATTAACAGTAAAAAGGTGAGAAAGGGATCCTTCAAAAGACTCACAAATGGTGAACTACATTGAATCCAGAACCTCTGCATTATGGAATTTGGTTTCCTACAGCAAATTAAGCATGTCAAGTAAAAACCAACCTACTCTCAACATCACAAATATCTCACATGAAAGGAAAACATAATCAAATGACTTAATAAAAAAAAAGAAATGCAATGCAACGAGGTACAGTATACTGTTACATTTACCTAATCACTTAATATCCTTGAGACAATATTTCACAGCTTAATTGATTTTGATGTATACTCAGGGTCGCAGAGATCAATAGAATTTGCTGAAACTCTTAAATGATTATTTTTCGGTATAGCCGTATAATATTCTTTTGGTCCCAGATATGACGGACAGGTGGCGTTACTGGTCAAGATGAAGTATGTGATTGGTCAATGTAGCGGTAAATGCAAAATGCAGGTATGCAGTTAAAAACTAAACAAAGATGAGATTGAATGCAAACTGAATACTAGTAAGTAGATTAACTTTTTAGGTCACCTGAGACAAAGTCTCAAGTGACCTATTCTAATCCCCTTTTGTCCGTCGTCGTGCGTCGTCCGTCGTCCGTCGTGCGTCCGTAAACAATTCACATTTTCAACTTCTTCTCCAAAACCCACAAACCAAATTCTATGAAATTTGGCAGACAGCTTCTATGGCTAAAGGTCAACCAAAATTGTAAATTATATGGTCCCCACCCCCTAGGGGCCTGAGGGGCGGGGCCAAAAAGGGTCAAATTGACTAAAACTTCAAAAATCTTCTTCTCTACTCTCAGATATGCTGGAATCAAACACTCTTCATAGATGGAAGGGTCTTAAGGTGCTTTACCAAAATTGTAAACTTCATGACCCAGGGGTTTCACGTTTGCCCCTGGGGAGGGGCTAAACTTTACTATAGTTTATATAGGGAAATCACATTTTTGAATTTGATTTATTTTATTTCTATTGGAATTCATTCTAATTTTGTAAACATTGTCAGCATGGGATGACAGTTTGATGACATGCACATGTTGGCCCTGACTGACCCCCAGGGGCTGATGGGCGGGGCTAAAAAGGGCCAAATTGACTAAAACTTCAAAAATCTTCTTCTCTACTCTCAGATATGCTGGAATCAAACACTCTTCATAGATGGGGGGTCTTAAGGTGCTTTACCAAAATTGTAAATTTCATGACCCAGGGGTTTCACGTTTGCCCCTAGGGAGGGGCTAAACTTTACTATAGTTTATATAGGGAAATCACATTTTTGACTTAATTTATTTTATTTCTATTGGAATACATTCTAATTTTGTAAACATTGTCAGCATGAGATGACAGTTTGATGGCATGCACATGTTGGCCCTGACTGACCCCCAGGGGCTGATGGGCGGGGCTAAAAAGGGCCAAATTGACTAAAACTTCAAATATCTTCTTCTCTACTCTCAGATATGCTGGAATCAAATACACTTCATAGATGGCTGGGTTTGAAGGTTCTTTACCAAAATTGTGAATTTAGGACCCTGGGGTCTCAAGTTTGCCCCTGGGGTGGGGCTAAACTTTACTATAGTTTATATAGGGAAATCACATTTTTGACTTTTATTTCTATTGGAATTCATTCTTATTTTGTAAACATTGTCACCATTGTGTTACTATAGTTTATATAGGGAAATCACATTTTTGACTGATTTGTTTTGATTTCTATTGGAATTCAAAAAGGTTCATTTAAATAAACTGAAATATTTCAAATCTCAGGTGACCGTTAAGGCCCATGGGCCTCTTGTTAAATGACACATTAATAAAATCATATTCCTCACTCACAGTGATTCAAATGCATTCTTATTATGACCAAAAATGATTCAAACTGATATAATTTTGTTTTTCATGCTAAAACGCTTTAGTTCGTTAATTTATTTCACCATCAGTTTTACATTATAACCACCAGCATTAAAACTATGCCTTTTATCTTTTTTAATTTCTTGTTGAAGAATGATATTTCGCCAGTTAATAGCTAGATTACTGGCATTGAAGTGCTACTGTAAAGTTTGCCAAAGCAAAATGACCCTTACCTTAATGTCAAAGAGTTCAAATTTGTGTTTTGAAGGACCAATGCCTAGAATTGGTGTACTTCAAGCCCGAAGCTTACTGCCATCAAATTTGCTACAAGTATGATCTTTGCAAATATTCTATGTCATAGGGGTAAAATTTGTCAAAGCCCCCAAAGTTCTAGAGTTGTCATCATGGTGAGATATGACTTGTTGCTAGTAAAGAGCAAGTTTTCATTGTTTTAGTCCTTTGAAAAGATCAACAAGTTCTTCTAAATCGGTCAACGAAAGCTCCTTGATCAGGAGGCAAATCCTGGTTGAAATGAATTTTCATACCCTGTTTGCACTGCTCTCAACCAACCGAGGGTATGAAATCCCTCCTACTCGGGCTACAACCGATAGTGTAGCAAGCCCGATTGTATGTCCATTTATTTTTAGTAGAATTTACATATCAATATATGATTTTGATAATTACTATCAGTATCCTAATGTATCACTAATTCTAACAAGACCTTTGTGTCTTTTTCAGTCTGTCGTTTTGTGTAGTATTTGGTTTTACATTGTCGGCTTCATTTTAGCGCTTGAAATCACTGACATTTACAAAACATTTTTATGATCAAGATCGAAAAGAACAAAGATCACAAGCCTCTAGGCCTACTGGATGATGTAACGTGTCTGAAGTGATAACATTCATATGTAGATGTTTGGATAATACTTTATGGCTTCGGAAATCGCGATGTTATCATTTACAAAATGTCAGAAAGTAGGTAAAAGAAACAAAAATTTCTATTTTTTCAACTTTATTAATTGGGAAACTTCATTGAAATTTTGTGAAAATAAAACATTTTTCCCATAGGGGAAACGGCCGATATTTGGCGGTAAAACGGGCCAAACAAAAACACTGGTAAGCAGTGCTTTAATTGTTTGAATCACTATAGTGAAAACTATCACTTTTGTACAATGAATACTTTTCGATATTTCACTGGTAAAAATGTTATAAAAGAGGAGTGTAGTCATGATACCTGGTCTTGCTTTGCTACAGATTTTGAACAAAATGTTTTCTAGGTTTGTACTCAAGGTCACAGTGGTCAAGTGTGTTTAAAACTTGGAAAAATCACAATGCCTATTGGCCTGGTATTTGGCAACAAGCATGCATGATTAGATAATGGCTAAGGTTGTTAAATTATCAAGGCTCGATTGGTTTGTTTTTGTTTAACGTCCTATTAACAGCCAGGATCATTTAAGGACGTGCCAGGTTTTGGAGGTGGAGGAAAGCCGGAGTACCTGGAGAAAACCCACTGTCCATGATTGTAGAGTCTTATGTTGTGGTTGCATGTATCAATAATGTAACAGCAATCATATTTTGCATGGTTGACTACAAAGAATTAGTGTGAAATAGTTTTATCTAATGGTTGCCCAATATGTGGCACACCTGCCACCTGGGGGGATGGGTCATTGGAGAATCGACTTTAAAGTCTTAAGTGACCTTTTCTAATCAGCTTTTGTCTGTTGTGCTTCATAACTTTTCAGAATCCTCTGAACTAATTTCATTGACATTTTGCAGAAACTTTCCATGGTCAAAAGTCAACCATAATTGTGAATTATATGATCCCCACCCTGAGGGGACTGAGGAGCAGGGCCAAAAGGGGTCGAATTAGCTGATATTTTACAAATCTTCTCAATACCCAAATAATGTAGAATTAAATACTCTACATATTGATGGAAGGGTCTTGAAGTTCTTTACCAAAACTGTGAATTTCATGACCCTGGGGTCTCACATTTGCCACTTGAAAGGGGATAAAATTTACTACAGTTTACATAGGGAAATCATATTTTTGACTGATTTGTTTGATTTCTACTGGAATTCATTCTAACTTGGTTCAAATTAGCAGGTTGGGATGACACTTTGATGGTATGCACATGTTGGCTCTGACTGACCCCCTGGGCTGAAGGGTTGGGCCAAAAGGGTCAAATTAACTGAAATATTCAGGTGACCGCTAAGGCCCATGGGCCTCTTGTTAGTTTCTTGTGACGCCATCTAGTGTCACAACTTCTAAACTAATTACTAAAATTTCATCTCACATATCCAATTGCTTTGATGTTACAGTTGCATTTAACTCCCTTACAGCTTCTCTTCAATAACCAAGAGGCCCAGAGACCTGATATGGGGGACCTGAGCTTGCTGGGGACAAAGTGCTATCTAGTTTATTCAATTAACTAACCTTGACCTACTTGGCCTACTTTCAAGGTCACAGGGGTCGTATGTGTGAAAATCTTTAAATGACTTATTTTCATTAACCAAGAGTTCAAGAATCATATTATGGAACAAGTAGCACTTAATGAACCTACTTTAAAAATTATGTTCAAGGTCACAGGGGTCAGGTTTGCTAAAATTTTAAAACATTTTTTCTCATTAATAAAGGGGCCATGAGGGTCAAAATATTGGGACTAGTAATATCCTTGGATGACTGACTTACTGACTTTCAAGGTCACTGAATAAGCAAAAGAGCTAATTTGTACATTCAATGTATGCTGGGTATAAAGGCTAAACATTTTTTTTTTTTTTTTTTAGATATTTGCACATTGATAGCTATTATTACTTTAGTCTCTTTTGTCTTTTGTGTGTGACCTGAACTACTCCATATCTCAATTGAATCTTAGATACAAATAAAATTCTGTGATTTGAATGTGACGCAGGCTACTTATGCACAGTGCTCTTGTTAACAATCGTGAGGGTGGAAAGTTAAAATCTTAAAACAGCATCAAAATGTCAAAGGTCAGGATAAGTTTTATTGATCCTAGCGCTGTGCTCTACTTCAGTTCGGAAGTGTCTCTTCGTCCATTTAGATTCCTGCTAGTGTTGATATTATAAATTCTATGTTTCCTGTATAAATTATTCTTTGAAGATCATCTTTTCTGGTCGACATGTTCAGGAAGTCTTCCTTCTTTGTTTGGTCCAAGATCAGGAAAATTTCGCTTCTTGATTCGGATTTCCATTGTTCCAGAAGACTATCTTCCTTTCCTCCTCATTTCTGGATGTAGTCTGCCTGAGAAGTTCTGTTGCATAATCATATCGAACGCTTTTTGCTGTATCATTAAACATTTGATTTATTTTCTTTCCTTCTGTAAGTGTAGTGTTAAAAATGTAGATATTGGTGATCATCATATTATATTTCACTGAAGATTTTTCACCATGTTATAATACATAGTTTCCTTGTGTTTGGTGCTTGTATTAAACCTAAGAATGGAAGTTAAAAATCTTTAAGGTTAGAAATATGTTTGCAGTTTTCAAAATGTTTTTAGATATACACTCTCTGGTAGCAATATCTATCTTCCCGTCATCCTATCTATAAGGAAGTGTAGATTTTAGCTGACATCTTGAGCTTAAAGGTAAGCTATGGTACCAAAGGTGTGCCACCTTATCAAACCAAAATACAAATACATAAAATAACACCTTCAGGGACCTTAATGACAGACAGTTGACAAACATTTATCTGAAAATCATCTGTACCTCTCGCTTACCAGGTATCCGAATTCATGTGTCAAAACAAAAGAAACAGAACTGAAAATGTGCTCAAATTCTGTTTGCCGTCCATCCATGAAAATTCCTGTTATGGCTGATTCTTGAGAAGTACTAGAATGATATTTCTCAGATTGATATATGTAGGTTCTAATTGGTCCCTAGTTGGGCCCATTCAATATTTAGATCACCTGACCATAGGTCATGGTGAGCTATTTCGAAAGTTTTTTGTCTGTCTTCGTGCGCGGTCCATCGTCTGTTAACTTCTCATGTGAGCATGATAACTTAGGTAAATATTAACTGAGGTTGATGAAACATGGTATGCAGTCTATGTCAATAAGATCTCAGACAAGTTAGAAAATCGGATTATTCAACGGTGACTTACAGAGTTATTGCCCTTTGTAATAATATCATTGGACCTTGTGAACACGATAACTGGAGTGACTATCAACCAAATTTAATGGAACTTTGTATCCAGTCATAAACTGACAAGATCTTGGATGAGTTTGAAAAGTTCAACCATGCATGGCCACCACTTGTTATATACAACAGCTTACTGCCCTAGCTTTATTTCAGTATTTTGTCATTTTCATGGGATCTCCTTTATAAAGTCTACCTTGGACAGAAGCTGCCTGGTTTACAAGTTATAAGCCTTAATTTTTAATTGTTACATCAATACAAAATCAAAATCTTTGACACCATGATTATACTGGTTATGAGAAATGTGTATTTTTAATCGATTTTATACACTTGTCTAAATGTGACAGGAGTATTATGTTACTGCATTGTCTGTCTGGTAGAAAAATTTAATTTGACTCATAATTCGTAATCAGCACTGCATGCTATTTGTGTTGCCTGCAAAAAGCAGGCAACAGATAGGTATCACCATGTCAGCGTCAGTGTCGTCGTCGACGTCCGCAGATAGGTTTCTGTGTGATAACTCAAGTGTCCTTGGGCCGCTCAAGCTGATGCAAACATAATGCAGATCATCCCTACCAAAAGTGCTTGCTTGGGGTTGCTTTTCAGGTCCAAAGGTCAAAAGTCAAGGTCACTGATATCAAAAATATTTTTTAAATTTCCGTGCGATAACTCAACTTCCCTTGCACCCGTCAAACTCAAATTTTATGTAGATTTTCCTTACCAAAAGTGTTGCTTGAGATTTTTTCCAGTCCAAATGTCAAAGGTCAAAGTCACTTTTATTAAAAATAGAAAATTCATTTCCTTAAGTGATAACTGTTGTAATCATCCAACTTTCTGCGCTGGCGACACATCCACTTACATGGAATTCTTAATTGTTATAATAGATTCACATGGTGGTATTAGTGATATACAGCTATAGATATTTCAATATTGAGGAGGGGTGACATTATAGGTTATATTGAAGTGGTGCTGACAGGTTATAGCTACAACATTAGGAAATGCCCTAAAAATGTTAAACATGTCTGTCTACAACTCCTATTACACATGGACTGTATCTGGTGATTGCAGTGTTCTTCTGTCATTTGGTGTTATGACACCAAGAGTTGTCTCCCTTGTGTAGAACACCAGCTTTGGTCTAGGCTGTTCATGCAATGTTTTATATTTAAAGTACTACACTGAAGATCTTCTTAGATAGGTGATTTTTGTGATAGGTGTTCATTATGTAGTATCTGAATACTTTGTTTTTAATTTGATATAAGATTTACTTGTCATACTAGCAATTTAAAGCCTGTGATGTCTGAGGGATTTTTAGTGTGTAATTAGTTAATTGCCTGATGATTTGACCTTTTGGTCTCACCAGTAACAACATCACAAAGTGAGACTTTGGTGTTACTTTCCAGTGGTGATGGCAATGGCGACGACATCATCGTCAACATTTCACTTTAAAGTTTTGTGTTAAGATCAGTTGCTCAAAAAGTATATGTCTGACTGAAACCAAACTTTGTATGTAGTTAGAATCTCATACTCACTGTGGACATCTCAACAAAGCCTTCATTTACAGATTATCATCCAGAATTTATGGTCCAGCAACTGGATATTAGGAATGCCTGTTCAGTTTCTAATAAAGTATCAAAAGTATCAATGTCATTTCAATTAAACCTGGATTATAGTTGCATTATAGAATCAACAGCTCAACACATCCTAGTCAGTTTACATGTTTACATGATATTTCTTATGTATTTTTGGGTTAAAAACCTTAGCTTTTGAGAAATTCATATAAAATCTTTATGGCCTCTCTAATTGATCTACAAATTAGTTTATAGTCAAATTGGAATGATTTATATAATAAATCAGATGTATTTTCTTCAGACAGAGTGATTATTTCGGCTAAAAATGCCAAACTTATTATAAGATAAATTTTGAGAATGAGTGGTTTTGTAAAATTTGATTTTTGTTAGATTGAAATGCATCAATTTTTACACATCTTTTAATGTATACAGGGCACTTTCATATTATTGAGTGTTTTTCGAAAAAAAATACTGAAATGTTAGTGAATTTTTAAGTGCTAGGAACTATACTATACTGACATGTGTAGGTCTTTTTTTAGGAAGGGAAGTAACTCTTGTAGATGTTGCAACAGAAATGTAAAGAAGCTCAACAAATATTTATCTTAAAATTCTTGAAATTCAAGTCATTCTCATTTTGTCTCATATCAAGTTGAACAATTAAAATGAATATTCAACGTTATGATCGGAAATTATTCCTTTGTTTACATTTTACTGAATGAAGTTAATATTTAAGCATATATTGAAAGGTATGATATGTATCATCAGGATTTTAATATTATAAGAAACTCTAGCTTTGAATCCAAAGTCTATTCAGATTTAAAGTTCTAAGTTCAGAGTTGCTATGAATAGTAAATCAGTTTCCACACCTGAACTTTGTTATATTAAATGTATTCATACCCAAATAACTGCAGCATGTACACTAGCAACATCTTGAAATTTTCAACATGGAGTGGGCTTGGTTTACTGATCAGAATGTGTAACTGCCCAAAAACAATCTATCTTCCATATCGGTGGTACCTGTCATATACCTATACATTTCGCGCCATGCATTTATCCTGTTGTACGGATATGAAAATTTATTTGACAGAGGATAGAAAAAATGTTGCCTTTTGGTTAATTGTTCTTTGTTTTCAAAAACATTTCTTCTCAAAGTTTATAATCTCACAACAGTTTAAACTAATTTTCACCCCAAAGGTTCTTAAAAAATTCAGGTAAAATTATGTAAGTTATGATAATTTCCCAACAGGCATCACTTTAATGTCATTCACTGAAGGAAAACGAAGTTTAAGTGAGAGATGAAAACACGAGTGATTAACAAACTTATGATTTTAATAACATTTGTAAGATGGAAATGAAATTATAGCTTCATAAGCTACATGGAATTGTACACATGTTTTATTCTTTGTGTAGAAAATTGTACTTATATATCAAGTACACAACTTTTGCTATTAGTATTTAGTTTCCCATACACAAGCAGACATTTGGTGTTGTCATGGAAACTGATTATGTTATGATGTTACCATAGTGATGGGAAATCAAAATTCAACACAATATTTTAAGAATACAACTTTTTTTTTCACTTTCCTTTTTTCTTTTTCTTTTTTTTAATTTTTTCTCTTGATTTAATGAATATTTGTTTCCAAATATTGTAATTATACTGTAGTTAATATATGAGCCAAAGCCTTGTCTGGATTTTATGTGATTATCTTGTATAAATCAATATCAATAAAAAAATAATCATTTTTAGTTATTAAATCCTGGTGAAGCATCATTGATTCATATGATACACAATTGTTTTCTTTTAATGATTTTTTTCTGAAAACGTGAACTTAAAATAACACTTATGGATATCTACATTGTGTTGGGAGTGTAGCTACATAGGTATATCAATGTATATTGCAACACAGAAACAATTATGAATGTATTCTCTCATGAAAGCATGAAAATGCCATTCTGAAAATGGCAAATATTTTCTGAAAAATGTAATGTAAATTAAATGCTGTCAAACTGAAATGAAGGTTACATTATTGATTTTCATTAAACTGATAACCTAGTAATAATTTTCAACCACCAGCAATAATAACGCATGGCAGCTCCATGGATATTGATATACAGAATGCATTTGCTTAATTGAAAGAGCTTTAACATTCTCACAAAGATTAAACACATTTTTTAACTGATTATCTAGTAAATGACATTTTTATAATTTTAAGTTTCTATCACCAGTAAATTTGCTTTGTAAAATATCAACAATACATAAAACATTTTTCTAAAAAAAAATGTAAAATTACTGTATTTTTGTATTTCATTTTAGTATTGCCATATATCAGAACATTTGTTATGGTATCTATTTGTTTTCCTGTATGCTTTTACCCAATAACATTTACATAAATTGAAATTCAAATATTTAACAATTGAAGAAAAAAAACTTAACATAATACTGGTCATATATTAATATTTGTATATATAATAAATTAACAAAAAAACATCAACACAACCCTATGATTTAAACAAAGGCTACAGTAAATTGTCACAGTAACACAGAGTTAGGAAAGCTTACATCAGCTACTTTGTCACGCAGCACCATATACTCATGAAGCAATTAAATATCTCAAACTTTTCCAATGGATAATTATACTATAACCACTCTCGGGGCACTTAAAATGTAAATCTGATAAAATAGCTGGGACCAACGGATGCCCAACTCTTAGCCAATATTTTACTGTACCATATATATCTCAAAATAAGCGCCCCTCCCGTAGTGTAAAATGAAGAATCATGTTTATCCTCAAATAAGCCAGCTCTCCCCTATTGTTTTACAATATGGCTAGTACCATATCTATCCTCCAATAAGTCCTCTCCCAAGGTTTGAAGTTAATAAAATCATATCTATCCTCCAATAAGCCCCCAACACCCCTTGCTTCCTGTATGAATGTTTATCTCTGCTGAAAAACAGGACAAAAATATACCACAGATACCCAGTGACCCACCCCTATGATATACCTAATATAGACAGATACCCAGTGACCCACCCCTATGATATACCTAATAGACAGATACCCAGTGACCCACCCCTATGATATACCTAATATAGACAGATACCCAGTGACCCACCCCTATGATATACCTAATAGACAGATACCCAGTGACCCACCCCTATGATATACCTAATATAGACAGATACCCAGTGACCCACCCCTATGATATACCCAATAGACAGATACCCAGTGACCCACCCCTATGATATACCTAATATAGACAGATACCCAGTGACCCACCCCTATGATATACCTAATATAGACAGATACCCAGTGACCCACCCCTATGATATACCTAATATAGACATATACCCAGTGACCCACCCCTATGATATACCTAATATAGACAGATACCCAGTGACCCACCCCTATGATATACCTAATATAGACAGATACCCAGTGACCCACCCCTATGATATACCTAATATAGACAGATACCCAGTGACCCACCCCTATGATATACCTAATATAGACAGATACCCAGTGACCCACCCCTATGATATACCTAATATAGACAGATACCCAGTGACCCACCCCTATGATATACCCAATAGACAGATACCCAGTGACCCACTCCTATGATATACCCAATAGACAGATACCCAGTGACCCACTCCTATGATATACCTAATATAGACAGATACCCAGTGACCCACCCCTATGATATACCCAATATAGACAGATACCCAGTGACCCACCCCTATGATATACCCAATATAGACAGATACCCAGTGACCCACTCCTATGATATACCTAATATAGACAGATACCCAGTGACCCACCCCTATGATATACCCAATAGACAGATACCCAGTGACCCACTCCTATGATATACCCAATAGACAGATACCCAGTGACCCACTCCTATGATATACCCAATATAGACAGATACCCAGTGACCCACTCCTATGATATACCCAATATAGACAGATACCCAGTGACCCACCCCTATGATATACCCAATATAGACAGATACCCAGTGACCCACCCCTATGATATACCCAATAGACAGATACCCAGTGACCCACCCCTATGATATACCTAATATAGACAGATACCCAGTGACCCACCCCTATGATATACCCAATAGACAGATACCCAGTGACCCACCCCTATGATATACCTAATATAGACAGATACCCAGTGACCCACCCCTATGATATACCCAATATAGACAGATACCCAGTGACCCACCCCTATGATATACCCAATAGACAGATACCCAGTGACCCACCCCTATGATATACCTAATATAGACAGATACCCAGTGACCCACCCCTATGATATACCCAATAGACAGATACCCAGTGACCCACCCCTATGATATACCTAATATAGACAGATACCCAGTGACCCACCCCTATGATATACCTAATATAGACAGATACCCAGTGACCCACCCCTATGATATACCTAATATAGACAGATACCCAGTGACCCACCCCTATGATATACCTATATAGACAGATACCCAGTGACCCACCCCTATGATATACCTAATAGACAGATACCCAGTGACCCACCCCTATGATATACCTAATAGACAGATACCCAGTGACCCACCCCTATGATATACCTAATATAGACAGATACCCAGTGACCCACCCCTATGATATACCTAATATAGACAGATACCCAGTGACCCACCCCTATGATATACCTAATATAGACAGATACCCAGTGACCCACCCCTATGATATACCTAATATAGACAGATACCCAGTGACCCACCCCTATGATATACCTAATATAGACAGATACCCAGTGACCCACCCCTATGATATACCTAATATAGACAGATACCCAGTGACCCACCCCTATGATATACCTAATATAGACAGATACCCAGTAACCCTACCCTATGATATTATAGAGTTATGCTGATAAACCTGACTTTACTCTATACCTTGTATAGAAATACTATTTCCACACCCTGTTTCTCATCATCAATATAAGGCATTATGAAACTTGTTGTGTACCCTGTGTGGAACCTGTCCCATGACAGTATTTTCCCAATAACTACAAGGCCTTATGACATCTATTCATGCTGATATTTCAGGTTTTGTATTAATCACCATGTTAACCCCTTAATTGTTATAACAATTACAACCAGAGGTATCCTATCAGACAGAGCCTGATGGGACTAAAGACTTGCCCACTATCAATTGTGTTCACTTGCAAACAGACAGCAGTGGTACCTATCAGTGCTCTTTATCATAGTGCCCCCTCACAGATAACAATGCCCCCATCAGACAACAATGCCCCCTCACATATATATTGGTGCCCCCTATTGGACAATACTATCCCCTATTGGACAACAAGGCCCCATGTCAGATAACCATACCCCCTGTCAGACATGTTGGCCATACAAGCAGCCCTGGCTGTCAACAGTCTGCCGACAACACTGCCACACGTAGGACACGCGTGTGAGACGCCCCTTACTGGTGTACTCCTCCACCCGTTCCTTACTACGTGGGTGGTAACAGCAAGCCTTCTTGTGGTTATCATTAAGTGTAAATAGTTTCTGACAACGCAAACATTTACTGACTTTCTGCCCACCTTTTGTTTTAGTTGTTTTCTTTGCTCTCATTTCATCCAGGGATCTCACCAGAGATCGGAAGGTAAACGATTTTGAGGATTGCTGTGAGGCTTGCATTTTTGGCATAGGTCGTTCCTTCATAGATATTGTCCGCTCTGCACCTAGACTGACAGGGCTGACTGCTCGTCGCCGCCATTTTATACGTACAGGCGGATCATTCAAGTCAAGAGATTTGGAGTCCGAAATACCAGATAAATCTGAGACTTGGAACCGATTCATTCGTTCTGAGATTGATCTGTTTGTCTTCTCCATGAAGGAATTTTGTAGAGAACTAGTTTTCTCAATAAATGAGCTCTGCTGAGAATTTGTTTTCTTATCACTAAGGGAACTTTGCGTGTAAGCCAGTTTTGTCGGGGGTACGGCTTTCAGGGTAGGTAACTCTCCAGTAGGACTCCGAGTACGCATCAATGGTTTTAGTTTGAAGTTTGAATTTTTGGTCATTGTCTGCTTACTTGTTGGATTTGGTTTTGAAGAAGTTTTTGCATTTTTATGGAAATGATCGATCTGTGAGAGAGCATCTTGGAGAGAACTCTCCAGTCTTTTTGCACTTGATTGAAGTTTTAACAGTTTCTCTTCTGTGATTTGAATGCCGTTGCCATCGCCTTTAACTACTGCTGACTGTGTTGGCGATGACATTCTGTCTTTAACAGCTGTCAGGGATGCTTCCTCCAGCTCCTCTACTTGCACAGCCTGCAGTATCATCTGCAGTTTCTTGTGGTCCTCCTGTAACTTGCTGAGCTGTTTCTTGTGACGGTTCAATTCAGACATTAGCTGTGTATTTTCGCGCTCCACTTTAATCAAGTGTTCTTCCCTTTCCTTTTGTGATTGATTGTTTTGGAACTCCAACTTTTGCAGATGCAAACTTAACATACTAAACACTGTCTGCCCATCAATATCTGACTCACTCAGTTTGAGTAACTGTAGACATCGTAATCGGTCATCAACTAAAGTGTTGATCAGTTCGGCTAGACATTCAATATACAGAGGCAGAGCCCGCTTCGTCTCCTCCTGTGAAATTTTCACCAGGAGGTCTTCGTCCATGTTGCAACATTCGGCAATCAGTCTCAGCTGATTGGTGCATTCTTGTATGACGTTGTGGATCTTTAATGTCTCTCGTCGATGTGTTTCTATTTCCTGCATAGCCATACGTATCTTGTAAGCCCATCCTTCACGTTCTTTTTGGATCTGTGTTCCGAGCCAGCGAGAAACCTCCACAATGCTCTCATGCAATGTTTTCCCACTTAGGTTATGTGATTCATCCTCCAGAAAAGTTGAAACTGCTGACTGGATGTCATCATCCGTTCGCAAGTCTGACCAGTGCTTGGATGTGGCTACTGGGTTCATGTGATGTATTTTGGCCATCTCCATAAAAAATGAAATTTCTTAAAATCCTTGCTGTCAGTTTTGGTTACAACAGCTAATCATTCGTTTGTTTGGGGAAGGTCGGCTGAATCATCTCCTGAAAAATATGAAAACTTTTTATTATTTTAAAGTTAATATTTGTGTGTATAGTTAAATTGTTGTCATGGTGATCTATCATATAAATAAAACCCCGAAACGTCAAGTTAATTAATTGTGACTAATCAATGAAAATTGATTTATTTCTGGACAATTACATATTACCCTGCAAGTTCAAGCAAACAGATCATGCTCAAACCGCACACACTGGTTTCTTATTCAGACGGCTTGTTTGGGATTTCTTTTTGGGTCAAATGGCAAAGGTCAAGGTCACATGTAGTTTCTATCTATTGAAAATGGTTTCCGGACAATGACTCATTTAAATGGACATATCGAACGCAAACTCAAAGACCACTTCCTTATTAGGACTGCTTGTTTGTGATTTCTTTCAGGTCAAAAGGGCAAAGAACCTAGTGGGGAATTCGTATCCTTCAGTGATACCTTGTTTAGGATGTTTGTACTGGTTATATACTGTCATGAATTAATCAGGACGACCTGCAAAATGCAGGTATGTTGTCTACATCATGGTAACAAGTCTAGCTCTGGCAAACCTTGTCAGCTTCACCAATCACAATCAGAACTTGCTTTTCATCTTGAGTAACAACTTCTGTGTTCTAAATCATAATTATATAGTTGAATGAGAAATATAAAGCATGATTTTATACCTATAACCATCTACTAGATATATGTATTTTCACCTTTTTTAAACCAGCCTATTGAATACCTTGAAAAGTGTTTCAGCATGGAATGTTGACATGGGATACATGTAGGTACAGACACATATATATTATTCCATAATATTCTTTAATGACATGCAGAGCAAGTATAAAAAGGTTTGTTCTAGAGATAGCTGTACATACAGGTAAAGCGTGTGCATTAATACCATACATCGACTTTACATGTTACTCTATTTAGTCATCCAACATTCACCTGAACTTAATTACGAGTAGGTTATGTATTCTCTCAGTTTAAAAGGAAATGCAGACAGAATCAATAATTCAGGAAACACCAAGGTTTATAGAGCAATGTCTGTGGTATATACATTTGTCATGTATTAAAATATGGTATCTCAACGAATCACGACTCCAGTTAGCTAGACCTGTTGGAATCACGACTCCAGTTAGCTAGACCTGTTGGAATCACGACTCCAGTTAGGTAGACCTGTTGGAATCACGACTCCAGTTAGCTAGACCTGTTGGAATCACGACTCCAGTTAGCTAGACCTGTTGGAATCACGACTCCAGTTAGCTAGACCTGTTGGAATCACGACTCCAGTTAGCTAGACCTGTTGGAACCACCTATTATCGTATTTAGCCCTCCCTTTATGTGGAAGTTTAGATGTTTGGCAAAACTCTGGTTGATATTTGTAAACCAATTTTAGCTTACTAGTTTAAATTAGTGACTCTGCATAAATAAAAGGGGGAAGGGGCTATTTATTGGCAAGGGCAGATAAGCCACCGTGAAATGACTACAGGTAACCTAGTGGAGTTTGTTTGTTTTTTGTTTTTTGTTTAACGTCCTATTAACAGCCAGGGTCATTTAAGGACGTGCCAGGTTTGGAGGTGGAGGAAAGCCGGAGTACCCGGAGAAAAACCACCGGCCTACGGTCAGTACCTGGCAACTGCGCCCCACGTAGGTTTCGAACTCGCAACCCAGTGGTGGAGGGCTAGTGTTAAAGTGTCGGGACACCTTAACCACTCGGCCACCGCGGCCCCTAACTTAGTGGAAGTTCTACCACTAATATAATAAGGCTTCAAGAAAAAACTCATCAGCTTGAGTTGAACACATAAACAAACCACACCGAAATTCCAAAATAAAATACTAAAACTTGAACATGAGAAATAATCAATAAACTTCAAAAGTCTGTTTTTTCACGAGTTATTCCTGGACCTGTTTTTTCACAAGTTATTCCTCGACCAAAAGTTGTCTTTATTGGTTTGGAATTGATTCAATCAATAAAAATGGTTTGTACTCTCAGAGTTGTAAAAGTAAATATTAAACCAGGGATATTTCATTAAGTACTATTCAATAGAATGTTTAACAGGGCTTTGATAGAACTCATATGAAAATGAAGTGTTTGTATTAGCCCTCGATAACTACTAATAATTGAAGATCAGGATATTTATACAATATATATATATAGGCCTATATACCTCAAGCTAGCATTAGAAATGATTTTACCATTAATGGTGACTGTGGTGACTCGGACATGACCATAAGTCATCATTCTGCTCTTCATGCAGGCCTATTGTGTATCTAGAGAGTTTGTCAGTTCAATGTTAACATCTGTTATTTTTACATGGCCAGTCAAAATAATATATACATTAAGGTCTTTTTTGCACCAAGCCAACATTTTCAAGGTGGTTGGGACAAGGTCCTGATCAGATTGTTGTTCTCTGAAACTGCATGGTCAACATTTCATTATGACATGATGGAAAGTTGTTTGGAATTAAAGAAGGTAAATTTACCCAAACTGGTCAAGGTTTAATTATGAAGATTCAGACATAATGCGTCCTGGATGAAAATTTTTCGGTATTGTGGAAAAATCTCATGTGGTCCCCCACTATAAAATGAGGTGACTTACAGTGTTGGTGATGTCCCCCCGGTCCCCCCATCCCCCCTCTATAAAATGAGGTGACTTACAGTGTTGGGGATGTCCGCCCAATCCTGTCATATCTCAATTCAATGTAAACTTTTAGCAGCTTCAGTCTTTCACAAATTTGGGTCAAGAATGAGTATACTTTGGACATTGTTGTTTTTAAGGTTCCAAGGCAAAAGTCACACTTGCTATTTATAGAAAATCTACTGATTCAATTAAACATTAAGCAAGTTATTAACATATGCTAACTAGTATGAGTTATTGTATTCATACCCTAGCTATTATTATCTTTTCAAACACCAAATATTTGAACAATTACTTTAAATCCAGAGGCCTAACTTTATGGATGACAAAATAGAAATAGCAAAATTAAAACCTCCAGTACTCGTGTATATATAAGATTATAAAGTAGCTGAGAAGGCCTGTTGATTTACATTATGTTGTATACTTCACACCTAAGTGTACATAGACTTTACTGGTCGTTTGTCTGATGAATGTTGTATACTTCACACCTAAGTGTACATAACATAGACTTTACTGGTCGTTTGTCTGATGAAGGTGATAGAGTGTAGTTGTCACCAAAATGTCACACATCAAGATTTAATATTGATTTCAATGTACGAAAATCTATCCCCGAAATTTATTTGCATTTGATAAATATGTGTTTAGAGTTTGCATGAGAAAAGGAAAATAGTAAGTTGTGTTGATGTAAAGCTCGGCGATTAAAAATTGAACTGCTGTACAGGTTTGATACAGAAATCTTAACAGATGTAAAATACCACCTACATGATAATCAATGTATTGACAACAGAATGAAATCAGCCTACAATATGTCTCCACACACTAGAGGTAGACACAGGACTGGCATTACTCCAATTAAAAACTTACAATACCAGGGGCTGCAAGGTTTTCTTACCAGGTTCATATGAAACAGGGTCTCAAAGACCTAAAAATATAGGACTTGATTGATTTCAATAACGAGAGGATAAATATTTACATGTCTTTAATTTGATTCAAGTCTAACGGTATTTGTGTTTGATGTGTGATAGTTTACATTGTGTTTAAGACAAGCAGCCTATTGACAATAATGTATCAATGTATTGTTGGTGTGTGATAGTTACATTAATGTGTTTAAGACAAGCAGCCTATTGACAATAATGTATCAATGTATTGTTGGTGTGTGATAGTTACATTAATGTGTTTAAGACAAGCAGCCTATCGACAATAATGTATCAATGTATTGTTGGTGTGTGATAGTTACATTAATGTGTTTAAGACAAGCAGCCTATCGACAATAATGTATCAATGTGTTGTTGGTGTGTGATAGTTACATTAATGTGTTTAAGACAAGCAACCTTATATATATTGACAATAATGTATCAATGTGTTGTTGGTGTGTGATAGTTACATTAATGTGTTTAAGACAAGCAACCTTATATATATTGACAATAATGTATCAATGTGTTGTTGGTGTGTGATAGTTACATTAATGTGTTTAAGACAAGCAACCTTATATATATTGACAATAATGTATCAATGTGTTGTTGGTGTGTGATAGTTACATTAATGTGTTTAAGACAAGCAACCTTATATATATTGACAATAATGTATCAATGTGTTGTTGGTGTGTGATAGTTACATTAATGTGTTTAAGACAAGCAGCCTTATATATATTGACAATAATGTATCAATGTGTTGTTGGTGTGTGATAGTTACATTAATGTGTTTAAGACAAGCAGCCTTATATATATTGACAATAATGTATCAATGTGTTGTTGGTGTGTGATAGTTACATTAATGTGTTTAAGACAAGCAACCTTATATATATTGACAATAATGTATCAATGTATTGTTGGTGTGTGATAGTTACATTAATGTGTTTAAGACAAGCAGCCTTATATATTGACAATAATGTATCAATGTATTGTTGGTGTGTGATAGTTACATTAATGTGTTTAAGACAAGCAGCCTATCGACAATAATGTATCAATGTATTGTTGGTGTGTGATAGTTAGATTATGTTTAAGACCAGCAGCCTATTGACAATAATGTATCAATGTATTGTTGGTGTGTGATAGTTACATTAATGTGTTTAAGACCAGCAGCCTTATATATATTGACAATAATGTATCAATGTATTGTTGGTGTGTGATAGTTACATTAATGTGTTTAAGACAAGCAGCCTTATATATATTGACAATAATGTATCAATGTGTTGTTGGTGTGTGATAGTTACATTAATGTGTTTAAGACAAGCAGCCTTATATATATTGACAATAATGTATCAATGTGTTGTTGGTGTGTGATAGTTACATTAATGTGTTTAAGACAAGCAGCCTTATATATATTGACAATAATGTATCAATGTGTTGTTGGTGTGTGATAGTTACATTAATGTGTTTAAGACAAGCAGCCTTATATATATTGACAATAATGTATCAATGTGTTGTTGATGTGTGATAGTTACATTAATGTGTTTAAGACCAGCAGCCTATCGACAATAATGTATCAATGTATTGTTGGTGTGTGATAGTTACATTGTGTTTAAGACCAGCAGCCTTATATATATTGACAATAATGTATCAATGTGTTGTTGGTGTGTGATACATTAATGTGTTTAAGACAAGCAGCCTTATATATATTGACAATAATGTATCAATGTGTTGTTGGTGTGTGATAGTTACATTAATGTGTTTAAGACAAGCAGCCTTATATATATTGACAATAATGTATCAATGTGTTGTTGATGTGTGATAGTTACATTAATGTGTTTAAGACCAGCAGCCTTATATATATTGACAATAATGTATCAATGTGTTGTTGGTGTGTGATAGTTACATTAATGTGTTTAAGACCAGCAGCCTTATATATATTGACAATAATGTATCAATGTGTTGTTGGTGTGTGATACATTAATGTGTTTAAGACAAGCAGCCTTATATATATTGACAATAATGTATCAATGTGTTGTTGGTGTGTGATAGTTACATTAATGTGTTTAAGACCAGCAGCCTTATATATATTGACAATAATGTATCAATGTGTTGTTGGTGTGTGATAGTTACATTATGTTTAAGACCAGCAGCCTTATATATATTGACAATAATGTATCAATGTGTTGTTGATGTGTGATAGTTACATTAATGTGTTTAAGACCAGCAACCTTATATATATTGACAATAATGTATCAATGTGTTGTTGATGTGTGATAGTTACATTAATGTGTTTAAGACCAGCAACCTTATATATATTGACAATAATGTATCAATGTGTTGTTGGTGTGTGATACATTAATGTGTTTAAGACAAGCAACCTTATATATATTGACAATAATGTATCAATGTGTTGTTGGTGTGTGATAGTTACATTAATGTGTTTAAGACAAGCAACCTTATATATATTGACAATAATGTATCAATGTGTTGTTGGTGTGTGATAGTTACATTAATGTGTTTAAGACAAGCAGCCTTATATATATTGACAATAATGTATCAATGTGTTGTTGGTGTGTGATAGTTACATTAATGTGTTTAAGACAAGCAGCCTTATATATATTGACAATAATGTATCAATGTGTTGTTGGTGTGTGATAGTTACATTAATGTGTTTAAGACAAGCAACCTTATATATATTGACAATAATGTATCAATGTGTTGTTGGTGTGTGATAGTTACATTAATGTGTTTAAGACAAGCAACCTTATATATATTGACAATAATGTATCAATGTGTTGTTGGTGTGTGATAGTTACATTATGTTTAAGACCAGCAGCCTTATATATATTGACAATAATGTATCAATGTGTTGTTGGTGTGTGATAGTTACATTAATGTGTTTAAGACAAGCAGCCTTATATATATTGACAATAATGTATCAATGTGTTGTTGGTGTGTGATAGTTACATTAATGTGTTTAAGACAAGCAACCTTATATATATTGACAATAATGTATCAATGTATTGTTGGTGTGACTTTCACATAACTTGTGTGTTTTGATAAAAGAAATGCAATTTGTCTCCAATTTATGTTGGATGAAATTATTTCTCAAGTTTACAGGTGTAAGATGATCAGAGTGTCATGTTCAGGCTTTATAAGCCATATGGTGTACAGCTTTTTGTTAATGTTTTTCCTAATTTTAAATTTCACTTTTTATTTCTCTTCATGTCATTTTATCACAAATCTGTTAACTCTTTCCGTACTCACGACGACTACAGACGTCACAAAAATGTGCTCTTGTATCCTTCATGACGACTACACACGTCACAATTAACATGCCTTCCATCCTTTGTGACGACTCAAATCGTCGTAAAACATCGCGAAAGATGTTGATATTACTTGCTGGTTTAGCATAGTCATACGAAGGAATTGACACGGAAATGATGTTTTTAAGAAATAAAAAGCAATGTAAATATTGTATTGATGGTATATTTTACGTACCAGAAGCATAATTCATTCGTTAAGATTGTCTATTTCAAAGAATTCCGCCGGTTCATGCCGAGCTGTTTACATAGCTACAAAATGGCGGCCTCAAATTTACTTTCGTTTTCTGCGAGATTGTTGAGGTGTTAAACACAATAAAATAATTAAAAACGATAATATATATATAATTGAGTAACGTTTATCATCAAAATAAGTAAGAAATACGTAAAATATTTTTACACACCGAAAAACGATGTTTTGGCTGCATGATTTCTTGCACATGTGTGACACATGTGCCGATTAACATGTCATTTCCCGCAATTCTGCCTGGTGATTTCGCCGTATTTTAAAGGAAAAATTGGGTAAAAGAGTTTCCGTACTCAGTACTTGTTCCATATGATAAACTTCATTTAATATTAAGCATTATACAACAGTAAAAGATCAGTAAAAGATCGTTTTATCGACGTCTGATGTGATAGCCATATGCTCCAATACACAAAGGACCTACCCAGCATTCACTTCCGGTAGCGACCGCGAAATTTGAATGAGTACGTAAAGAGTTAATATCACATTTCACTCAGTATTATATTTCTGTTAATATCGCAGTTCACTCTGTATTATATTTCTGTAAATATCACATTTCACTCTGTATCACATTTCTGTTAATATCACATATTTCACTCTGTATTATATTTCTGTTAATGTCACATTTCACTCTGTATCACATTTCTGTTAATATCACATTTCACTCTGTATTAAATTTCTGTTAATATCACATTTCACTGTATTATATTTCTATTAATATCACATATCACTCTATTACATTTCTGTTAATATCACATTTCTGTTAATATCACATTTCACTTTTTATTACATTTCTGTTAAATGTTTAATAATAAACCTAATAGATCTTCATGTCTATAAAACATTATTTTCAGCCCCTGAATGCCAATTTCTCGTCATCAATCATTTCAGTTGAGAAAATTCCACTATATAAAACACTTGAGACAAATGTTCTGTATATATATGTTTATAGATTTAAATCTGTTCCAATGTAAACATTGTAGTGGTACACACCCTAAAAATGACGTTAAAATATTTCTAAACTACTATACTAGTTGGACCTAAGATTGCAACAGCATTTAGATTTAATAAATATCAAGAGGTCACAAATTATAATGTAATCACAATGTCTTTTATTTGTATATTAATTTAATGAATTGACTTGGCTTCAAATTTGCTGTATGCTGTAATAAAACAATGTTTGAACGGTACCAATACTTGTGGATAGGGCATGGTCAGATTACGGCGTACCTGTGATTGTGGCGTACCTGTGATTGTGTCGTACCGGTGATTGTGTCGTACCTGTGCCTTGGGATGTGACAGGGTGTAATTTACCTGTCAGGCGAGTGTTTATTGTTTAATAAGACAAAAGGCAGCTACCTGATCAACTCTGACATCTGATTGACACGTGGTTGGTATTAGGTGTAGGTACCGTTTAACATAGCATATCTATGTAAAATCATCAATAAATTGTAGCATATTTATCATGTGATAAAAACATGTCTGGTAATAAGCTGACCCATGGTTATAGCTGGTCACTAAAAAAATTAACATATTGTGTCATATTGTGTGTAGAATCGTTTAATTAAGCCCACCCATCATGTCATTTTGATAAAGTATAGGCATCTATATATATAAATCACCCATGCCAGCCCATCCAATGGTTAGTGCTTGTCAGTAAAAAAATTAACATATTGTGTCATATTGAGTGTAGAATTGTTTAAGTATACATATCACCATTGTCTTGTAATAAGCCCACCCATGGTTATATTGCTGGTAAAATATTAACATATCATGTCATTTTGATAAAGTGTAGGCATCTATATATACATATCACCCATGCTAGCCCATCCATGGTTATATTGCTGGTCAATACATGGCATTTCATTTTGGATAGAATCATAAGATAGTGTGTGGAGCTTTAATAAAGCAGGATTTACGTGTATCCAGCAGTAAGAACATATCTGTCAATAAGCCCAACCCTGGTTATTGCCATCATCGTTACCCTTGTGATCTGTCCTCACTCACATTAGTCGCTAATCGATCCCGTGGGGGCACCTGCATGGAAAGTCTGACCAATCAGAAATGTTATTTTATATGCTCTTTGGTTTGTTTAACTAGACGACAGATACACAAAGCATGCGGGCACATGGACGCGACCATCTTGGAATGTCGACAAAGGGTTAATGCTGGTCAGTAAGAATTGCAATTTCATTGTCCTGCAATCGGCCCTCAAGTCCAAGATTTTATGAGTTGATATCTTGGTTTATTGCTTTGGTTTGGTTTATTTAGTTTAACATCCTTATTAATAGCCAGGGTCATTTAAGGACGTGCCAGGTTTTGGAGGTGGAGGAAAGCCGGAGTACCCGGAGAAAAACCACTGGCCTACGGTCAGTACCTGGCAACTGCCCTCCGTAGGTTTTGAACTCGTAACCCAGAGGTGGAGGGCTAGTGATAAAGTGTCGGGACACATTAACCACTCGGCCACCATGGCCCCCTCTTGGTTTATTGTAGGATACAGAGCAATACCAGGAAGATATCGATATACTCTGTTTTTTATTGAAAATAAAGTGTAATTTGGATCAGAGATGTGAGAGACAGGACATTTAATCCCATGATGGTATGCTTTTTAAAAAATAATCATGATATGAATATCATTCCTTTTAGGCAAATATATTGCACATTGAAAATAAAGCATTCAGGCTATAATGTATATTATAAATCATGATCAGTCAATATAAATGTTAAACTATTAGTTTTTGGCATTTTTCATAGTCGAAGTCCTGTAATGATTTGATAAACCAGTTTTACATAAATTCAATAAGTTATGGTGTTTATCAGCTCTGTAATTCATTTAAAGTATCCTATATCGCTGACACATGGGGGGACATACTCAAACGGCTAACTCCTACAAGAACAGTATCTAATCATTGGATATTACCTAGCCAATAGTTTTCCTCCTTGTAGATCAATACCTGGTCATGATTTGAGGAGTTATCTAGTTATTAGCTGTCACAATTATTATACCCCTGTACAACTAATCAATATAGAGAGAATTGGGATAATTTTGTCAGTAAGACTAAATCTATAGCAATGGACAGAGTCGTGTAGGTGGTAAACTAGTAACTAACTAAAGCCGACAGACCACTACAATGGGTGGAGTCATGTAGGGAGTAAAACAGTAACTAACTAAAGCCGACAGAACCCTGACTTAATAGTCTGGGACAAAAAGGTGGTAAACCAGTAACTGACTAAAGCCGACAGAACACTCAGACTATATAGTCCGGAAAAAAACCAAGCACTTTGAGGAGTCTTGTAGGTGGTAAACCAGTAACTGACTAAAGCGGAGTCAGAACACTTGACTATTATTACTGCATGGTGAGATGAAACCCAGCAATGGACGGAGTCATGTAGATGGTAAATCAGAGTCAGAACACTTGACTATAATCAGTGAAAGTAACCCAGCAATGGGCGGAGTCATTTAGGTGGTAAATCAGTCAGAACACTTGACTATACATGTATATTCACTTGTGAGACAAAACCCAGCAATGGGCGGAGTCATGTAGATGGTAAATCAGAGTCAGAACACTTGACTATAATCAGTGAAAGTAACCCAGCAATGGGCGGAGTCATTTAGGTGGTAAATCAGTCAGAACACTTGACTATACATGTATATTCACTTGTGAGACAAAACCCAGCAATGGGCGGAGTCATGTAGATGGTAAATCAGAGTCAGAACACTTGACTATAATCAGTGAAAGTAACCCAGCAATGGATGGAGTCATGTAGGTGGTAAATCAGTCAAAACACAGAAATGTTAAACTTTTTCAAAAGTAGCTATTTCAGTATTTTGAGATTCAGATACTTGTACTTTGCTAAGATTGTGTTAATATATATATATATATATATATAGGTCCGTATTTCTTAAACTGAGGGAAATTCTTAACTTAGAGAAATTCCTTAAATCAGGGAAATTACTTAACATAGATTTTTCCATGGGAAATCATTACAGAATTAAGGAAATTTTTTTTTTTTTTTTTTTTTAAATCTTCTCCCCTAAACCAAAAAACGCTTTAATTCAGTATTGAAAAAGTTTGAATCAATTTTAAGGAATTTCCTTATACGTGAATGAATGATATTTTGATACCTCGGGATTGGTATCACATTCCTCTATCTCCCTGTTAACTAATAACTCATAGGTGATATATTGGTATCTCCAGGAGTTGACAAGGCATTTTAAAAGTATTAAGTCAATTTATAGGTAAACAAAGCCAGCTTATTGCCATGTTTACATTATGTGTATAGGTGTATACCAAACAATTTATCAAATTGCCAAATAAATGAATAAATGATCTTTAAATTTTAAGCATGTATTAAACCATCAGAATTCAACCTAACAAAAAGAGTCTTTTTAAGTGATATATGAGACAAGAAATACATGGGGTTTTGGTTTTTTTTTTTCCATTAAATATTTTAGTGGTCAATATATTACAAAAAGTAATAAATGATCTTCAATGGATTAACTATTGTTGCTGATAAGATTATACTACTGGCTCCTTGAGCACCATAGCCACAGGGCTTACAGATTACCTTTTTATTCCCTAAACAGCATGCAGTATTAATTAGTAAAAGTGAAGTTTTGTTGGGGGGGGGGGGGGGGGGATGTTAGTTCACTAGCATATTACATATCATTTTTTTTCATTACTATTTCTCCTTCCCAGAGTATTGGTGCTGTTGATCAATCCAAGTGAAGGCTATTGTAAGGAAATTGAAAGGCTTCCTTGGAACTAAAGAACCTGGGTTGTAGTTTGTCTGGGGGTGAAGACTTTGTGAAGTTGGGAGTAGTGTATTATAACATTAGGTCTGAGCTATTATCAAGGATAGATGATTAACATGAATCAAATTAACTACCTTGGTATACATTCAAATGAGCTGACCATCCCCTGGTGCAAAAATTCAGTATCAAAGTTTGGGGTCATGAGCTGATAATTTGTGTCAACAAGTTTTAGCATACTAATTTTAAAACTGATGAAGAAGGGGGCTTATTTGTGGTCAGGGGCTTATTTGTGGATACATACAGTATAACAGAGAAACACTTACATAAATCCTCATGTACTTCCTTTTATGATAATATCTACCATTAACACCCTAATGTGTTGGCACTATCTTTCCAATGAATTTTAAATCAGCTTTCACTGATAGACTGCCAAATGAAAACTGGATTTGAACATCTCATTGCATGAGTCCACACTTTTCAAATCAAACCATGCAGGTTCAAACTCCAGTGAAACCTGCAATCTCTTTGGGAGAATTTCTCTCAGATATTATTAGCTCAATTGGTAGAACAGCAGACCAGCAAGCCAAGGGTTGCAGGTTTGATCCCCGATGGAGCTCTATAGGCACAATACTTAAGCAAGCAAGTTTGGCTTGTTTTACTGTTCTAGACTGGGTTTACAGAGGTATGTGGTACAAACTAGGTCTCATACAAGACCTAATCAACTGGATCAGTAGACAGAGATACTTGATGAACAAATTGGGCAGGTGCAAGACACGGGTGAAAGTATTAGGTGTATGATATACAGGTGTGTAACGAGGTTAAATAATCAATAAGATTTCCCCATGGTCAGCGCTGTACCACCTAGTGTAGACACATCTGCCAATGTCTCTAATTAGTGAAAGGCTAACCAGGTATACACTGTACCTGTCAGCTAATTAAGTCAAAGTAAAATTTATTTTTAAACTGATCTTTTGTCTTTTTTTTTTCAATAAGAAAACTACAATAAGAAAGTCTGACAATAGGAAAAAGTAACTTGTCTTTTAAGTTGAGTAAATGTTCCCAAAAAGAAAATCAATATACTGATTTCTTTCATTTATATAAAAATGTTACTACAAAAATAAAGGTAAGCTTCTTAAGGCTGTGGATTATTACATTCAGAAAAATCTGCAGTAATTATATTTTAATTTTCAATATTTAAACTAAAAATTGAAATGGTATAGATATTGAAAATTGGATATTAAAAACCAATGAAATAATTACAATGAAAATAATTGATATTTTGCAGAATGAAAAAATATCAACTGATCATGAAAAGTAAAATTCTCATTAGCGTTATATCTAAACAGAATTAGCAATATTATAGATTAAACCTTTGTATCACTGTTTTACCATCAAACCTTCAAATCTGTTACAAGATTTGTACAGAGTCCTCATTTGTCAGTGCAGGGGCATCCAATTATTACATCCCGGATTTATATCCTGTACAATTGTTTAAATTCCGAAAGTCGAAAGTAGCCTGGTATCGGAGCCATCGATGTGATCAGCACTGATAAAGACCTATTGAGGATTTAAAGGTCGGGATACCAATGACAGACAGCCGACAAACGCTACCTTAAGTAGCAATATACACAGGGGATCTGTGTACTTTTTGTCCTGCTGTAAATGTCCTCAAAATTTGAAGGTGTTAAAAATTTGTTTATCTGATTTATGTATGATAATTTGAGGGTATAACAATCTTTATTGAAACACTAGACAGACACAAACATTTCTATAAAGTTTAATATATACTTTCAATTAATGAATCAATAAATGAGTTTTTAGTGATTTTAATGTATAGTCAAAAAAGTAAAAAAAAAAAAAAGCAAAAAAAACTTTAAAACCCTGTTGAGAATAAAAGATAAATTAAAAATAATAGGAAAACTGTAGTAAAACTGACATATTTCTGACCAGTGGTAAATGAAGACTATGAATTAATAAATATATTTATAAAAGCTAGGGTTTCTCTTTTGACCATCCTTGTATACTATACACAGTTAATTAACGCTATCCATGAATATCTATAGGTGTGTTATTTTAGAAATCAAATTAGAACAGACTCTATTACAATGTACAGTTTTTGTTGATCAAATTTGTGGAAATTTACTACACATAGACAAAATAGTAAAGTGTCGGTGAGCTCTGAATTCTGGTCTTTAACTGTATGTTGAATATCTATCATTTTACACGAAGCCACTGTTCCTCGGTAGATTTCAAAAACAAGCCAATATATAAACAGTCGATAGGATGGTAAAGTTATACACGTTTTATGTTGAACCCTATAATCGGTATTAGAATTATTGAATTTGTGCAGTCAGTTGCTGGACTAAATGATTTGAAGGGTTGATTGTAGTATTGTTTTCATACAAACATTATAAAATATGCCGCACGCAAAAGAGTCGGTCAAACATCCAAGGTAATTCAATATAGAGGCTCGGAATAGGGAAATCTCATGTTAACGGTAACGGTATTACACAACTGGCCGTTCTGTACAATTAACATATTCAGTTCTTGTCATTAATTTGTGGTTTTTGTCCTATATGAAAATAAGATAAAATAAAACAGGATATATAGACTTTATTTTACTTATAAGTGTGAGAGCTATTATTAAACATTACAATACTGTCAATAGTGATCTGTGTTGGCCGTCGGTCACCATAACACATTGATTTCTGTTTTTCAAATGTGTAGAAGTGACAAGGATTAATTAAGTGAGGTGAAGCATGGAAGTGGGGAGGGGATGTCATAATATCTTATGTTGTGTGCCTAACTCATTCTGTAATACCTGAACTCCCTCACAGGGAGGGGACATGGTCTTGTTCTGTGAGCTAGGTGACATGGTCTAGTTCTGTGAGCTAGGAGACATGGTCTAGTTCTGTGAGCTAGGAGACATGGTCTAGTTCTGTGAGCAAGGAGACATGGTCTAGTTCTGTGAGCTAGGAGACATGGTCTAGTTCTGTGAGCTAGGTGACATGGTCTAGTTCTGTGAGCAAGGAGACACGGTCTAGTTCTGTGAGCTAGGAGATATGGTCTAGTTCTGTGAGCTAGCTAGGAGACATGGTTTAGTTCTGTGAGCTAGGAGACATGGTCTAGTTCTGTGAGCTAGGCGACATGGTCTAATTCTGTGAGCTAGGAGACATGGTCTAGTTCTGTGAGCTAGGTGACATGGTCTATAGTTCTGTGAGCTAGGAGACATGGTCTAGTTTTGTGAGCCTAACTCATTCTGTAATACCTGAACTCCCTCACAGGGAGGGGACATGGTCTTGTTCTGTGAGCTAGGTGACATGGTCTAGTTCTGTGAGCTAGGAGACATGGTCTAGTTCTGTGAGCTAGGAGACATGGTCTAGTTCTGTGAGCTAGGAGACATGGTCTAGTTCTGTGAGCTAGGAGACATGGTCTAGTTCTGTGAGCTAGGAGACATGGTCTAGTTCTGTGAGCTAGGAGACATGGTCTAGTTCTGTGAGCTAGGAGACATGGTCTAGTTCTGTGAGCTAGGAGACATGGTCTAGTTCTGTGAGTGGGAGACATGGTCTAGTTCTGTGAGCTAGGAGACATGGTCTAGTTCTGTGAGCTAGGAGACATGGTCTAGTTCTGTGAGCTAGGAGACATGGTCTAGTTCTGTGAGCTAGGAGACATGGTCTAGTTCTGTGAGTGGGAGACATGGTCTAGTTCTGTGAGCTAGGAGACATGGTCTAGTTCTGTGAGCTAGGAGACATGGTTTAGTTCTGTGAGCTAGGAGACATGGTCTAATTCTGTGAGCTAGGAGACATGGTCTAATTCTGTGAGCTAGGAGACATGGTCTAGTTGTGTGAGCTAGGAGACATGGTCTAGTTCTGTGAGCTAGGAGACATGGTCTAGTTCTGTGAGCTAGGAGACATGGTCTAGTTCTGTGAGCTAGGAGACATGGTCTAGTTCTGTGAGCTAGGAGACATGGTCTATAGTTCTGTGAGCTAGGAGACATGGTCTAGTTCTGTGAGCTAGGAGACATGGTCTAGTTTTGTGAGCTAGGAGACATGGTTCAGTTCTGTGAGCTAGGAGACATGGTCTAGTTCTGTGAGCTGGGAGACATGGTTTAGTTCTGTGAGCTAGGAGACATGGTTTAGTTCTGTGAGCTAGGAGACATGGTCTAGTTCTGTGAGCTAGGAGACATGGTCTAGTTCTGTGAGCTAGGAGACATGGTCTATAGTTCTGTGAGCTAGGAGACATGGTCTATAGTTCTGTGAGCTAGGAGACATGGTCTATAGTTCTGTGAGCTAGGAGACATGGTCTAGTTCTGTGAGCTAGGAGACATGGTCTAGTTCTGTGAGCTAGGAGACATGGTCTAGTTCTGTGAGCTAGGAGACATGGTTTAGTTTTGTGAGCTAGGAGACATGGTCTAGTTCTGTGAGCTAGGAGACATGGTCTAGTTCTGTGATCTAGGAGACATGGTCTAGTTCTGTGAGCTAGGAGACATGGTCTAGTTCTGTGAGCTAGGAGACATGGTCTAGTTCTGTGAGCTAGGAGACATGGTTTAGTTCTGTGAGCTAGGAGACATGGTCTAGTTCTGTGAGCTAGGAGACATGGTCTATAGTTCTGTGAGCTAGGTGACATGGTCTTGTTCTGTGAGCTAGGTGACATGGTCTAGTTCTGTGAGCTAGGAGACATGGTCTAGTTCTGTGAGCTAGGAGACATGGTTTAGTTCTGTGAGCTAGGAGACATGGTCTAGTTCTGTGAGCTAGGAGACATGGTCTAGTTCTGTGAGCTAGGAGACATGGTCTAGTTCTGTGAGCTAGGAGACATGGTCTATAGTTCTGTGAGCTAGGAGACATGGTCTAGTTCTGTGAGCAATGAGACATGGTCTAGTTCTGTGAGCTAGGAGACATGGTCTAGTTCTGTGAGCTAGGAGACATGGTCTAGTTCTGTGAGCTAGGAGACATGGTCTAGTTCTGTGAGCTAGGAGACATGGTCTAGTTCTGTGAGCTAGGAGACATGGTCTATAGTTCTGTGAGCAATGAGACATGGTCTAGTTCTGTGAGCTAGGAGACATGGTCTAGTTCTGTGAGCTAGGAGACATGGTCTAGTTCTGTGAGCTAGGAGACATGGTTTAGTTCTGTGAGCTAGGAGACATGGTCTAGTTCTGTGAGCTAGGAGGCATGGTCTATAGTTCTGTGAGCTAGGAGACATGGTTTAGTTTTGTGAGCTAGGAGACATGGTCTAGTTCTGTGAGCTAGGAGACATGGTCTTGTTCTGTGAGCTAGGAGACATGGTCTAGTTCTGTGAGCTGGGAGACATGGTCTAGTTCTGTGAGCTAGGTGACATGGTCTAGTTCTGTGAGCTAGGAGACATGGTCTATAGTTCTGTGAGCAATGAGACATGGTCTAGTTCTGTCAGCTAGGAGACATGGTCTAGTTCTGTCAGCTAGGTGACATGGTCTAGTTCTGTGAGCTAGGAGACATGGTCTAGTTCTGTCAGCTAGGAGACATGGTCTAGTTCTGTCAGCTAGGAGACATGGTCTAGTTCTGTGAGCTAGGTGACATGGTCTAGTTCTTTGAGCTAGGTGACATGGTCTAGTTCTGTCAGCTAGGAGACATGGTCTAGTTCTGTGAGCTGGGAGACATGGTCTAGTTCTGTCAGCTAGGAGACATGGTCTAGTTCTGTGAGCTAGGAGACATGGTCTTGTTCTGTGAGCTAGGAGACATGGTCTAGTTCTGTGAGCTAGGAGACATGGTCTAGTTCTGTGAGCTAGGAGACATGGTCTATAGTTTTGTGAGCTAGGAGACATGGTCTAGTTCTGTGAGCTAGGAGACATGGTCTAGTTCTGTGAGCTAGGAGACATGGTCTAGTTCTGTGAGCTAGGAGACATGGTCTATAGTTCTGTGAGCTAGGAGACATGGTCTAGTTCTGTGAGCTAGGAGACATGGTTTAGTTCTGTGAGCTAGGAGACATGGTCTAGTTCTGTGAGCTAGGAGACATGGTCTAGTTCTGTGAGCTAGCTAGGAGACATGGTCTAGTTCTGTGAGCTAGCTAGGAGACATGGTCTAGTTCTGTGAGCTAGGAGACATGGTCTATAGTTCTGTGAGCTAGGAGACATGGTCTATAGTTCTGTGAGCTAGGAGACATGGTCTAGTTCTGTGAGCTAGGAGACATGGTTTAGTTCTGTGAGCTAGGAGACATGGTCTAGTTCTGTGAGCTAGGAGACATGGTCTAGTTCTGTGAGCTAGCTAGGAGACATGGTCTAGTTCTGTGAGCTAGCTAGGAGACATGGTCTAGTTCTGTGAGCTAGGAGACATGGTCTAGTTCTGTGAGCTAGGTGACATGGTCTTGTTCTGTGAGCTAGGAGACATGGTCTAGTTTTGTGAGCTAGGAGACATGGTCTAGTTCTGTGAGCTAGGAGACATGGTCTAGTTCTGTGAGCTAGGTGGCATGGTCTAGTTCTGTGAGCTAGGAGACATGGTCTAGTTCTGTGAGCTAGGAGACATGGTCTAGTTCTGTGAGCCTAACTTATGTTGTAATAATACCTGAACTCCCTCATAGAGAGGAGACATATAGTCTAGTTATCTGGACTCTCTCACAAGGAGGGGACATGGTCTTGTTTTATGAGCCTAACTCATTAGGTCACCTGAGACGAAATCTCGGTTGACCTATTGCGATCACCTTTTGTTCCGCGGCGTCAGACGTGCATTTACATTTTCAACTTCTTCTCAATTACCAACAGGCCCAGAGACCTGATATTGGGTCTCTAACATACTGGGATGAAGGGCTATCAAGTTTGTTCAAATGGATAACCATGACCTTCATTCAAGGTCACAGGGGCCAAATATACTAAAATCTTTAAATGACTTCTTGATATAACCAAAGGCACAGAGACCCAATATTAGGTCTGTTGCATGCTGGGATAAATGGATGACATTGACCTTTATTCAAGGTCACGGGCCAAATATGAACTCCTTGGGCCTCCTGTTTTGTAACACCTGAACTCCCTTGCAAGGAGGGGACATGATTTGATTCTGTGAGCTAGGTGACATGGTCTAGTTCTGCGAGCCTAAATAATTTTGTAAAACCTGAACTCCCTCACACAGAGTGGACATGGTCTAGTTCTGTGAGCCTAACTCATTATACCCCCGCAACGAGGTTAGGGGGGGTATACTGGAATCAGGTTGTCTGTCCGTCCGCCGTCCGTCTGTCTGTAGACGCATTTTGTCCGGACATCTCCTCCTAAACCAATGGGCCAATTCCAATGAAACTTCACACAAATATTAATGATCATGTGTAGATGTGCATGCCTCTTTATTTTTCACAAAATTATGGTTGCTATGGCAACTGGTCACTATAAACAGGTTTTCCGATAAGAACCATAACTTTAAGTTTGTCCGGACAACTCCTCCTAAACCGAAGGGCTGATTTCAATGAAACTTCACACAAATATAGAGGACCATGTGTAGATGTGCATGCCACTTTATTTTTCTCAAAATTATGGTTGCTATGGCAACTGATCACGAAACAGGTTTTCCGATAAGAACCATAACTTTAAGTTTGTCCGGAAAACTCCTCCTAAACTAAATGGCCAATTTCAATGAAACTTCACACACAAATATAGAGGACCATGTGTAGATGTGCATGCCACTTTCTTTTCTTTCAAAATTATGGTTGCTATGGCAACTGGTCACTATAAACAGGTTTTCTGATAAGAACCACAACTTTAAGTTTGTCCGGACAACTACTCCTAAACCGAAGGGCTGATTTCAATGAAACTTCACACAAATATAGAGGACCATGTGTAGATGTGCATGCCACTTTATTTTTCACAAAATTATGGTTGCTATGGCAACTAGTCACTATAAACAGGTTTTCCGATAAGAACCATAACTTTAAGTTTGTCCGGACAACTCCTCCTAAACTAAATGGCCAATTTCAATGAAACTTCACAAAAATATAGAGGACCATGTGTAGATGTGCATGCCATTTTCTTTTTTTTCAAAATTATGGTTGCTATGGCAACTGGTCACTATAAACAGGTTTTCTGATAAGAACCATAACTTTAAGTTTGTCCGGACAACTCCTCCTAAACCGTAGGGCCAATTTCAATGAAACTTCACACAAATATAGAGGACCATGTGTAGATGTGCATGCCACTTTCTTTTTTTTTCAAAATTATGGTTGCTATGGCAACTGGTCACTATATTACTGGGTTATCTTAGTTAGCCTCTAATTAACAGTTCCAATTCACCATTGACTAGTGCAGATTGAGGGGGTATTAGTCAGCTATCCTGGTGACAGTTCTAGTTTTGTAATACCCAGACTCTGTCACACGCAATTGACTCTGTCACACGCAATCGAATCTGTCACATGCAATCAACTCTGTCACACGCAATCAACTCTGTCACAAGCAATCAACTCTGTCACACGCAATCAACTCTGTCACACGCAATCAACTCTGTCACACGCAATCGACTCTGTCACACGCAATCAACTCTGTCACACGCAATCGACTCGGTCACACGCAATCAACTCTGTCACATGCAACCGGGTACAGCTAGGCTACACTGGAATCTGTTAGTTGGTGACATTGTGCTGCAGATTAGAAATAGCTCAGTACTTAAAATGAATTATGCTGAATGTCACATTGAAGAGTTCTTTTCCTAGAACCCTGATGTGATTGGCTTTTCTGCGTGGCGTACCTATCACATATATATATACTAAAGTCCAATTAGGATTAAAACACAAATTAAATGGACACCAAATATTTTAGTTCTCCAGTCGATTAGTGTAAATCTTTAGCTCCGTAAATGTTCTGACCTAATTTGGTAATGAGACCCTAGGTCTAAGCGTTAGGTAACATGATACCTTAGGACTTCAATAAAGTTTGGGATAGATCTCGGGTATTGTTGACTTGAGTATTAATGCTGTACTATGTACTCTATGTCGGAGCTTAATGTTTCCGATCATGATATATATTTTTATAAATAATGTTATTTAAATGTTGCGTTTCCTGGCCCTATTAATGTTCAATAAATTGACAGTGATATAAGGATTTTTGTGTGAATTCTATACCAGCAGGATATCAAATATACAAAACATATATGGGTATTATATTACCTGGGTAGTGTACTTTAGATGTCCCCAAACTTTGATGTCACATATATAAAGTACACCTGTAAATGTATAGTATAGTAAATGTATAGTTGTAACGTAACTACAAAAACTGCTCTTTGTCAGAACCTCATGGTCTTAGTTCATAGGAAATATAGATAAAGCATAGGGAAAATACAAAGAAATATAAAACTCTTTTGCTAAATATATGACTCTTATGAATCTCATCAATCTTTAAGCTATTCCGAAATGTCACAAGGTGTCTTGGGCAAATGTTGGAGTCACACCCGAAAAAATCAAGGAGGCAATTATTAATGTGACAGACTATACAAGCGGGATGATACCTGGATGGTAACTCATAGTCTCTGCCCTCCTGAGAATGTATTTCCTGGTATATATGACTGGAGAAATGGGAGAATATAGCCCAACCTTTTGTTGATGAAAGTTTCCTCTCTGTCAATCTCGTATAAATGAACATATGTATGATGTCAAAGTTTGTCAGAACACTAGCAGCTTCATTCCTTGAAGGATTTGGATCAATTCTGGGTTTATGGATCAAGGTCAAGGTCACTGTTACTATTTATACCCCCCGCAACGAAGTTAGGGGGGGGGGGGTATACTGGAATCACCTTGTCCGTCCTTCGGTGACAGCTCTAGTTTTGATTGGGTTGGGTAGAGGACATGTATATTGCTTCAGCAATACCCTGAGTGTGCTTGTTATTGCTATGTATTGCAGTTAAACTAAAGAATTAAATGAAGTAAAATTAATGAAAGAGTCATGTTAATGAAGCACATATACGTACTGACCACTCTAAAACAATTAACCTACTTTATATACAGTAACAGGGTGACAATCTCATAAAATCTCTAGGGAAATTTTACGTGAAAAAAACATGAGAATATATGTTTTGAACTGAAGCCATTTGGGCACAAATATCCTCGCCAAAGCTGCCTTGTAAATGAGCCTTTTATAGAAATGAGAACAGGTGTAATAGTTCAAATGAAATAAACAGGTAAGAAAAACTTCAGAAATAAAACATGTCACGATATCGATTGTATAAAGATGTCTTCTAATTCAGCGGATTTAACTCTGTGTATTATAGAGGTTTATCTACCGTTCGTAATTGAAATTTAAATCTACAATAAAAAAAGAAAGAAAATATGTAAATTGGTCTAGTCTGTAGAATTTTGTTAGAATGTTAATGAAGCTAATAGACATCGGATTGTAAAGAGATTGTTTTTTTAGTTGAATTCCGATTATTACTGCATTGTGATCAAATTGGCATGAAGTTCTGTCAGTAAATACTCAATTCTATTTACATCTAATAACTGTCTTAAATATAGGGTGGTGTTGAGCTTATGACATCTTAATTAAGGTATTTATTTGAGTTAAAAAAAAATTCTTTCAGACATTTTGATATTATGGAATATTCTTATTTATTATCTAAAAATAATCATTATCAATTTATAAACATGCTGGTATTGTAATTTTTTATTTCAATGATTTGAATAACTTCGAATTTAAAATTTTGAATTAATGTATAATAAAGCTTATATATGTTAGAAGCTTGATGAATGAAACCCAGGACTGATATATTTAAATACTTCCTGACATGTATATTTGAATCATAAATTTATCATAGCAGTTTTGTAATTTATCTCTGCATTTAATTTTGTTGTTGACTAGTATGATTTTAGAAGACAATTACATCATCTGAATATCGAATCTATGTAATTACAAATATTAATGAACTTAGAGGCCAAATAAGAGATTAAAGCTGTAAGTTCTATATCCACTGGTTTCTCTGTATTTATATTAACATTGGCACCTTTTTTTAATTTCCTGTGTAAATGCTTCTCTGTCGTGTCTGCGTGGCTTCGTGTAGAAATGTTTAAAAGGTTTCAGTGTAACTTTACACAGTTATGGATTACTGACTAAAATAACGGTATTTGAATTCATCCCTGGCAAATGAACAACAATATCATATCTAACAGTAAATAGTCAAATTAACAACAACGGACTCGGCTCACAAGGCTAAGTGGGCTGTTATATTTATGTTAATTGATTATCTGGTCTGGTAAATCCCACAAACGTGTTCCCAAAGTATAGGTATATCAAACCTCCTAAGTACCGTTTACTGTGTGTGCTTTTACAATGAATCAATCATAATATTTTTTTAACAGATATTTATTGCTGCAGACCTCAATCAACTATTGTTTTAGGAGATAATAATGTGCTTTGTATATTTTTGAAGGCTCAAACAGTTGTATTTACCAGCTTGTTAGGTAAATATCATAGGGATTTCAAAATTTTATCTTAAACATCTGGCACATTTTTATCAAGATACAAATATTGTAGAACAAAAGATGAGCATACATCATCCATAATAGAATATAATTGTTAAAATCACACTATTTGATGTGTATATCCTTTCTTTGAAGTTAGGTTAAGTTAACTCACTTATTTTTATACGCCTGACGAAAGACGGGATGTATTATGTTATCATGTTGGCGGGCGGGCAGGCGGGCGGGCACATATGGTGTCCGGACCTTATCTCCAGTACTACTCAACCCAGGCTCTCCATACTTGATACAAATATACATCTTGATGAGCCAGAGTGTCGCATACCAAAATCATGCCCCTTACCCCCGTATTTGTGGAGTTATTCCCCTTTGATGATTTTACTTGTCCGGACTATAACTCCAATACTACTCAACCCAGGCTCTCCATACTTGACACAAGTATACATCTTGATGAGCCGGAGTGTCGTATACCAAAATTATGCCCCTTACTCCCTTATTAGCGGAGTTATTCCCCTTTGATGATTTTACTTATCCGGACCATAACTTTAATACTACCTGACCCAGGCTCTGTTTATTCTGTATATAAACATGTGAACTAATTTTTGTGTTGTTGTGTCTAAACCAAGGTTTCCCATATTTGCAACATATATACATCTCATCATTTAAAGTTGCCCTTCGGTTTCAACTACACACCATTATGTGTATCAATATCTCCTTCCAACTTTCCAACAATAATACTTCATTTTAAAGCATTACAACCTGTGAAACTACCCCCTTCCAAGTGTCAAATATTGTGGCGGGCGTATGTTGTGGCCCTCCAACGGGCCCTTGTTTGTATCATGGTGCTGCATTTGTTCCATTTTCCATTTATATAACTTCTCACTAACAAAGACTTACAAGAGACATGATAATTGGCTGAGGAGGCAAAAAGGTTGCGAAAAGAAATGATCTTGACCCATATTCCAGGTCATAGGGGGAAAATTCCTTAAAACCATTAAACGTCTTCTTCTCACCAACCAAGATTCCCAGAGTCATGATATTTGGCTGATTAATTGGTTTGAAAAAAGAAATGCCTTCTGACTCATAAGCATGGTCACAGGAGTCATATTCCTTAAAATCTTTAAACAACTTCTTCGTCCTCACTAACAAAGATTCTGAGTCAGTAGTGAGAGTCATGATATTTGGCTTTAGGTTCCTTGGATGAGGCCTGACAAATTTACAACAAGAAAGGACCTTGACCCATATTCATGGTCACAGGGGTCAATTTCATTAAAACATTCAAGGGACTTTTTCTGGATTACCAAAAGCCCAAGAATCATAGTATTTGGCTGGTAGGTTCATGTGATGGAGCCCTACAAACCATATTCAAGGTCATAGAGGTGAAATTTGTTCAAAGATATGAAGGACTTCTTCTGGTTACATGAAAAGCATTGAATGAAGTTCTTTTAATTAGATGAAAGGCAGAAAATGGTCAAACAAATGAATACCAGGTGGGTGATGCAGGCCCATTGGACCTCTTATATAATTATATCAATTCAAACAATGTTTTTGTGAGTGAATATTGAAGATCCTTATTCTTTCAAGTAAAGAACAAGGTAACAGTTAGGTCCAGAACAAAATAAACCTCAATGTAATGTTATAATTAGGACAGAAATGTCTTCCTTACAGCTAGGTTTTACTTCAGTGTCTATAGGACCGACTTAATGATTGTTTTATGTTCTTTTTATCATCACTACTTAGAAGAATGCCGAGCCTTTACAGAGTTTATTATAATAAATACAGCTTTGTACTTTAACTTGTAACATAAATATGTATTGTTGTCCTAGTAATTATATATCAGATAGGATTTAAACATTGTTTGTGGGGACAAGTTAATAGCACCATATACATCAACAGGTATATATAATTAATTGGCTGAATGATATCCTTTATAAAGAAATAAATAATTAAATTTAAGAAGTTTTGTGTTAGTTTTATCATAGTGATCAGTGTTGATTTTTCATACGCTTTAAAATCTGATATAAGTACTGGAGATTGTATAAATTTTATGGTTGGATTACAGCTCTGTAGAATATATAAGTTTGATTGGGTTGGTAGGGGGTCTGTATAAATGTTATGGTAGGAGTATAGGTCCTCGGAATATATCAGTGTTATTGGTGTGGTAGGGGGTCTGTATAAATGTTATGGTAGGAGTATAGGTCCTCGGAATATATCAGTGTTATTGGTGTGGTAGGGGGTCTGTATAAATGTTATGGTAGGAGTATAGGTCCTCAGAATATATCAGTGTTATTGGTGTGGTAGGGGGTCTGTATAAATGTTATGATAGGAGTATAGGTCCTCGGAATATATCAGTGTTATTGGTGTGGTAGGGGGTCTGTATAAATGTTATGATAGGAGTATAGGTCCTCGGAATATATCGGTGTTATTGGTGTGGTAGGGGGTCTGTATCAATGTTATGATAGGAGTATAGGTCCTCGGAATATATCGGTGTTATTGGTGTGGTAGGGGGTCTGTATAAATGTTATGATAGGAGTATAGGTCCTCGGAATATATCGGTGTTATTGGTGTGGTAGGGGGTCTGTATAAATGTTATGATAGGAGTATAGGTCCTCGGAATATATCAGTGTTATTGGTGTGGTAGGGGGTCTGTATAAATGTTATCGTAGGAGTATAGGTCCTCGGAATATATCAGTGTTATTGGTGTGGTAGGGGGTCTGTATAAATGTTATGGTAGGAGTATAGCTCCTCGGAATATATCGGTGTTATTGGTGTGGTAGGGGGTCTGTATAAATGTTATGGTAGGAGTATAGGTCCTCGGAATATATCAGTGTTATTGGTGTGGTAGGGGGTCTGTATAAATGTTATAATAGGAGTATAGCTCCTCGGGATATATCAGAGTTATTGGTGTGGTAGGGGGTCTGTATAAATGTTATAATAGGAGTATAGCTCCTCGGGATATATCAGAGTTATTGGTGTGGTAGGGGGTCTGTATAAATGTTATAATAGGAGTATAGCTCCTCGGGATATATCAGAGTTATTGGTGTGGTAGGGGGTCTGTATAAATGTTATAATAGGAGTATAGGTCCTCGGAATATATCAGTGTTATTGGTGTGGTAGGGGGTCTGTATAAATGTTATGGTAGGAGTATAGCTCCTCGGAATATATCAGTGTTATTGGTGTGGTAGGGGGGTCTGTATAAATGTTATGGTAGGAGTATAGGTCCTCGGAATATATCAGTGTTATTGGTGTGGTAGGGGGTCTGTATAAATGTTATGGTAGGAGTACAGCTCCTCGGAATATATCAGTGTTATTGGTGTGGTAGGGGGTCTGTATAAATGTTATGGTAGGAGTATAGGTCCTCTGAATATATCAGTGTTATTGGTGTGGTAGGGGGTCTGTATAAATGTTATGATAGGAGTATAGGTCCTCGGAATATATCGGTGTTATTGGTGTGGTAGGGGGTCTGTATAAATGTTATGGTAGGAGTGTAGCTCCTCGGAATATATCAGTGTTATTGGTGTGGTAGGGTGTCTGTATAAATGTTATGGTAGAAGTATAGGTCCTCGGAATATATCAGTGTTATTGGTGTGGTAGGGATTGTTTGTATACAGATAGCTTATATAAACTCCTAGCAAGAATTTTTGTTCTCTGACATTCTTGGAGAAATGAATGAAATCTTCATATTATAAGTTTTTATATAAAAAAAATTAGAAGTGTACCATATTTTAAGTGGTTGTTAATGACTATAGTTTGTGTATTGAAAACAAAAATGTACTACAATTAAATAGTATGCTTTAGAATAGTGAGCTGTACTGGTCAGAATTAAGTTAGTGAGCTGTACTGGCCAGAATTAAGTTAGTGAGCTGTACTGGTCAGAATTAAGTTAGTGAGCTGTACTGGTCAGAATTAAGTTAGTGAGCTGTACTGGCCAGAATTAAGTTAGTGAGCTGTACTGGTCAGAATTAAGTTAGTGAGCTGTACTGGTCAGAATTAAGTTAGTGAGCTGTACTGGTCATAATTAAGTTAGTGAGCTGTACTGGTCATAATTAAGTTAGTGAGCTGTACTGGTCAGAATGAAGTTAGTGATCTGTACTGGTCAGAATTAAGTTATTGAGCTGTACTGGTCAGAATGAAGTTAGTGAGCTGTACTGGTCAGAATGAAGTTAGTGAGCTATACTGGTCAGAATGAAGTTAGTGATCTGTACTGGTCAGAATTAAGTTAGTGAGCTGTACTGGTCAGAATTAAGTTAGTGAGCTGTACTGGTCCTAATGAAGTTATTGAGCTGTACTGGTCAGAATTAAGTTAGTGAGCTGTACTGGTCAGAATGAAGTTAGTGATCTGTACTGGTCAGAATTAAGTTAGTGAGCTGTACTGGTCAGAAATAAGTTATTGAGCTGTACTGGTCAGAATTAAGTTATTGAGCTGTACTGGTCAGAATGAAGTTAGTGAGCTGTACTGGTCAGAATTAAGTTAGTGAGCTGTACTGGTCAGAATTAAGTTAGTGAGCTGTACTGGTCAGAATTAAGTTATTGAGCTGTACTGGTCAGAATTAAGTTAGTGATCTGTACTGGTCAGAATGAAGTTATTGAGCTGTACTGGTCAGAATTAAGTTAGTGAGCTGTACTGGTCAGAATTAAGTTAGTGAGCTGTACTGGTCCTAATGAAGTTAGTGAGCTGTACTGGTTAGATTTAAAAGAGACAGACCAAACGGATAAAAAAAATTACTGAACAGACCAAATAAAAGTTTGGGATCAATATGGTTTTGTATAGCAACAGTTGATATAATGTGTTGGCATAGAAAAACATTGTTAATAAATTGTCTTACATTTTTATCTACAGACTGTTAGTAGTTTCATATAGTGCATATATTTCTTCCGAATTTTAATTGTCATTAATATCAAATTTTAATTTGAATTACCAATTTACTCAGATTATATCTGATATTAGTTTTATGCCAAATAGGCTGAGCATTAACTTTGTTCAATGACTGAGTATTCAGTCATCAAGGTAGCATGGGTTATCTCCCTTCATTCAGAAAACGTTTAGCATGTTTGATCAGAAAATAGTTAGTGGGGTCTAAAGTATCATTTTCTGCATGACGTTTTGATCAATTTCAAGCTTTCAATTAATTATACCCCCGCAACGAAGTTAGGGGCGTATACTGGAATCAGGTTGTCTGTCCGTCCGTCTGTCTGTAGACGCATTTTGTCCGGACAACTCCTCCTAAACCGATAGGCCAATTCCAATGAAACTTCACACAAATATTAATGATCATGAGTAGATGTGCATGCCACTTTCTTTTTCTCAAAATTATGGTTGTTATGGCAACTGGTCACTATATTACTGGGTTATCTTAGTTAGCCTCTAATTAACAGTTGCAATTCATCATTGACTCGTGCAGATTGCGGGGGTATTAGTCAGCCATCCTGGCGACAGTTCTAGTTTTAATCGTTTCAGTTGTGGTGATTATGACCTTCACCTGTACTAATTAGGGTCCTGTATCTCCCGTGTGGGTGCCCTGCTCTACTCACTGACTGTTAAGTGTTTGTTGACTAATTTACAAGAAATTTTCTCCAGATATTTTGTTAACAAAAATACATATTGCAGTCAAAATTCAAGGTCATTGTCAAGGTCATAAGGCTCAACGGTCAAATTTTATATCTTTTCACAGATGAACAGATATTATGAAGCGAAGTGGGTCAGAATTAAAGGAGTCATTGAACTGAACACAGGTCAAGGTCACTGAGTCAAAGGTCTTTTTTTTCTAAAATCTTTTTTACTGATGAACATTTGGTTATGACATTATGAAGCAAAGCTGATCAGAATTAAAGTCAACTGACCAAAGGTCAAGGTCCCTGGATCAAAGGACTAGGTTAAAGTCAAATTTTGTATCTTTTCACTGATGAACATTTTATGATGATATTATAAAGCAAAGTTAATCAGAATTAAACAGAGTACCCCGAGAAAAACCAACGGCCCACGGCCAGGACCTGGCAACTGCCCCACGTAGGTTTTGAACCAAGAGGTGGAAGGCTATAGTGATAAAGTGTCTGGACACATTAACCATTCGGCCACCATGGCCCCTCATCTCTTACAATGACTGGCTGTTACTGGGGATGATTATTAGGATATAACACAAGACGGTCCTTACTGCATGATCTTATCAGTGTTTCTTCTGTTAGGAAAGGGCAGCATCATTATACCCCCCGCAACGAAGTTAGGGGAGGTATACTGGAATCACCATGTCCTTCCGTCCGTCCGTCCGTCTGTCACAAAATTTGTCTGGCTATGCATTCGCTCATTTCTTTATGGATTTCACTCAAATTTGGTATATAGTTAGAAGACCATATGAAGTTGTGTCCCCTGCAGTTATTTTGCGATTTAGCCCTTTTTAACAGAGTTATGCCCCTTTTTCATACAAAATGTGTCATAATTTTGTCAAAATTTGTCCGGCTATGCATTCGCTCATTTCTTTATGGATTTCACTCAAATTTGGTATATAGTTAGAAGACCATATGAAGTTGTGTCCCCTGCAGTTATTATGCGATTTAGCCCTTTTTAACAGAGTTATGCCCCTTTTTCATACAAAATGTGTCATAATTTTGTCCGGCTATGCATTCACTTAGTTTTTGATGGATTTTCTTGAAGCTTTATACTGAGTTGAAGGATGGCATGAAGTTGTGTCTCCAGTAATGGCTTCTTCCGAAAAAACCCTTTTTACAGAGCTATGCCCCTTTATGTAAAAAATGGTTACTAGCTTGTCCGGCTATGCATTTGCTTTGTTTTCAATGGATTTTACTAAAATTTGGTATGTAGTTAGAGGACTCTATGAGGCTTAGCTCTATGCAAGGATTTTGGCGAATTACCAGTTCTAATAGAGTTATGCCCCTTTTTCTTTAAAAACGAGCACAATTTTGTTCGGCTATGCATTCACTTAGTTCTTACCTAAACATAGAACATGTTTGATTTGGTTATAGTACCATAAATAGGCAGCTTCACAAAGTATCCAAACCAATCAGGGAAAAGCGGGGGGTATACTTGTCACCCCCTCAGTGACAGCTCTAGTTATTAACAGGATTTAATTGCTCAGGGGACTTAACCCAAGATTTCATAACCTTGACAGACAGCCACTGACAATACAAAATTATTGCTGGTAGAATGGGAAAACTGCTTCAGAAAAAAGAAAAATAGACTTGATCTACAAGTTACAGAGCTGAAGGTTATTACAATTTTGGAAGGTAAATAATAACATTGTCTTTGGTCCCTAACAGGGGGAGGTTACAGGTACACACATTTGAGTCTCTAAAACATTAATGTAATAAAGTGTTATTCCTGAATACTACTTGAGGTGTACAGCACAAATTTTCATATATAAATGTACTTAAGAGTGTGATAAAGATAAAGAGCAAATGCACTTTAAGTACATACCTGGTCATGTATTTAAAAAAAACAACAAAGAAATTTGTTAATTGTTTCTTGTAGTGCAAATACAGTTTATCTTATAAAAAAACGTTTTACCTATGATCAGATATAGATAAGGAGGGCTTGTACAATAGAGGAGTACCATGGCTATGATCAGTGTGAAGTATCGCCCCATTGGTTCTAACTCAAACCTCTAGAAATCACACATCAAAATCTCACCATGTAGAATGTTTCATAAAATTAATTGATTATTAATGATTAGTATAACTGATTACTTTGGATCAAATATTAATAAGGATCCAGTTTGTGAAAAAAAGCTGGTCATTGAGGAATTAGGATGACAGCTAATTGAGCACTCGTACTCTGTCTTAATATATTTAACTACTGTGGTTGTCAGGTGAAAATGATTTATCTGGGTAATGCTCATACTGTGTCAGTGC
>NC_047032.1:29222355-29280160 GCF_902652985.1 Pecten maximus
TTTGGAGGTGGAGGAAAGCCAGAGTACCTGGAGAAAAACCACCGGCCTATGGTCAGTACCTGGCAACTGCCCCACGTAGGTTTTGAACTCGCAACCAAGAGGTGGAGGGCTAGTGATAAAGTGTCTGGACACATTAACCACTCGGCCACCATGGCCCCTCATCTCTTACAATGACTTGCTGTTACTGGGGATGATTATTAGGATATAACACAAGACGGTCCTTACTGCATGATCTTATCAGTGTTCTGTTAGGAAAGGGCAGCATCATTATACCCCCCGCAACGAAGTTAGGGGAGGTATACTGGAATCACCTTAACCGTCCGTCCGTCTGTCACAAAATTTGTCTGGCTATGCATTCGCTCATTTCTTTATGGATTTCACTCAAATTTGGTATATAGTTAGAAGACCATATGAACTTGTGTCCCCTGCAGTTGTTATGCGATTTAGCCCCTTTTTAACAGAGTTATGCCCCTTTTTCATACAAAATGTGTCATAATTTTGTCCGGCTATGCATTCACTTCGTTTTTGATGAATTTTCTTGAAGCTTTATACTGTGTTGAAGGATGGCATGAAGTTGTGTCTCCAGTAACGGCTTCTTCCAAAAAAGATTTCATAACCTTGACAGACAGCCACTGACAATACAAAATTATTGCTGGTAGAATGAAAAACTGCTTCAGAAAAGAGAAAAATAGACTTGATCTACAAGTTACAGAGCTGAAGGTTATTACAATTTTGGAAAGTAAATAATAACATTGTCTTTGGTCCCTAACAGGGGGAGGTTTTCAGGTACACACATTTGAGTTTCTAAAACATTAATGTAATAAAGTGTTATTCCTGAATACTACTTGAGGTGTACAGCACAAATTTTCATATATAAATGTACTTAAGAGTGTGATAAAGATAAAGAGCAAATTATGCACTTTAAGTACATACCTGGTCATGTATTTAAAAAAAAAAACAAAGAAATTTGTTAATTGTTTCTTGTAGTACAAATACAGTTTATCTTATAAAAAACGTTTTACCTATGATCAGATATAGATAAGGAAGGCTTGTACAATAGGGGAGTACCATGGCTATGATCGGTGTGAAGTATCGCCCCATTGGTTCTAACTCAAACCTCTAGAAATCCCACATCAAAATCCCACCATGTAGAATGTTTCATAAAATTAATTGATTATTAATGATTAGTATAACTGATTACTTTGGATCAAATATTAATAAGGATCCAGTTTGTGAAAAAAAGCTGGTCATTGAGGAATTAGGATGACAGCTAATTGAGCACTCGTACTCTGTCTTAATATATTTAACTACTGTGGTTGTCAGGTGAAAATGATTTATCTGGGTAATGCTCATACTGTGGGCAGCAGTGCAAATTTAAATATCAACATGTGACCTTTAAAATAAGTATCTGGGGTATCACTTGAATGTTCCTGTCCTAAGTTCAAGGTCGTTAACATGTAGGTCAGAGATCAGCTCATTACAAATATCCAAACAATGCTTTCTGTGCCTTTTAGGATTGCTGTGTATAGGGTCAAAGGTCTTGCGAATCAAGAGACTCATTAAAATGCCACTTATAATGTATCTACAATAACATGTTCCTATGAAAATATTTGTCTACACATGTAATAACCTAAAGGTGAAGGCCATCAACTCTTAGTGTGAAGGCCATACTCTAGAGGTGAAGGTCATTATCTCTAAAAATAAAAAAGTCATACTGTAAAAGTAAAGGTCATTATATATTCTCTCAAGGTGAAGGTCATTACCTCTAAAGGTGAAGGTCATTAACTGTAAAGGTGAAGACCATACTCTAAGGGTGAAGGCATTAACTGTAAAGGTGAAAGTCCTTTAACTGTCAAGGTGAAGCTTAACTATTACATCCCGGATTTATATCCTGTACAATTGTTTAAATTCCGAAAGTCGAAAGTAGCCTGGTATCGGAGCCATCGATGTGATCAGCACTGATAAAGACCTATTGAGGATTTAAAGGTCGGGATACCAATGACAGACAGCCGACAAACGCTACCTTAAGTAGCAATATACACAGGGGATCTGTGTACTTTTTGTCCTGCTGTAAATGTCCTCAAAATTTGAAGGTGTTAAACATTTGTTTATCTGATTTATGTATGATAATTTGAGGGGATAACAATCTTTATTGAAACACTAGACAGACACAAACATTTCTATAAAGTTTGATATATACTTTCAATTAATGAATCAATAAATGAGTTTTTAGTGATTTTAATGTATAGTCAAAAAAGTAAAAACAAAAACAAAAACAAAACACTTTAAAACCCTGTTGAGAACAAAAGATAAATTAAGATAATAGGAAAACTGTAGTAAAACTGACATATTTCTGCCCAGTGGTAAATGAAGACTATATATGAATTAATAAATATATTTATAAAAGTTAGGGTTTCTCTTTTGAAAATCCTTGTATACTATACACAGTTAATTAACACTATCCATGAATATAGGTGTGTTATTTTAGAAATCAAATTAGAACAGACTCTATTACAATGTACAGTTTTTGTTGATCAAATTTGTGGAAATTTACTACACATAGACAAAATAGTAAAGTGTCGGTGAGCTCTGAATTCTGGTCTTTAACTGTATGTTGAATATCTATCATTTTACACGAAGCCACTGTTCCTCGGTAGATTTCAAAAACAAGCCAATATATAAACAGTCGATAGGATGGTAAAGTTATACACGTTTTATGTTGAACCCTATAATCGGTATTAGAATTATTGAATTTGTGCAGTCAGTTGCTGGACTAAATGATTTGAAGGGTTGATTGTAGTATTGTTTTCATACAAACATTATAAAATATGCCGCACGCAAAAGAGTCGGTCAAACATCCAAGGTAATTCAATATAGAGGCTCGGAATAGGGAAATCTCATGTTAACGGTAACGGTATTACACAACTGGCCGTTCTGTACAATTAACATATTCAGTTCTTGTCATTAATTTGTGGTTTTTGTCCTATATGAAAATAAGATAAAATAACAAAACAGGATATATAGACTTTATTTTACTTATAAGGGTGAGAACTATTATTAAACATTACCATAATGTCAATAGAGATCTGTGTTGGCCGTCGGTCACCATAACACATTGATTTCTGTTTTTCAAATGTGTAGAAGGTACAAGGATTAATTAAGTGAGGTGAAGCATGGAATTGGGGAGGGGATGTCATAATATCTGATTTTGTGTGCCTAACTCATTTTGTAACTCCCTCACAGGTAGGAGACATGGTTTAGTTCTGTGAGCTAGGAGACATGGTCTAGTTCTGTGAGCTAGGAGACATGGTCTAGTTTTGTGAGCTAGGAGACATGGTCTATAGTTCTGTGAGCTAGGACACATGGTTTAGTTCTGTGAGCTAGGAGACATGATCTAGTTCTGTGAGCTAGGAGACATGGTCTAGTTCTGTGAGCTAGGAGACATGGTCTAGTTCTGTGAGCTAGGAGACATGGTCTAGTTTTGTGAGCTAGGAGACATGGTCTATAGTTCTGTGAGCTAGGAGACATGGTTTAGTTCTGTGAGCTAGGAGACATGATCTAGTTCTGTGAGCTAGGAGACATGGTCTATAGTTCTGTGAGCTAGGAGACATGGTCTAGTTCTGTGAGCTAGCTAAGAGACATGGTTTAGTTCTGTGAGCTGGGAGACATGGTCTATAGTTTTGTGATCTAGGAGACATGGTCTAGTTTTGTGAGCTAGGAGACATGGTCTAGTTCTGTGAGCTAGGAGACATGGTCTAGTTCTGTGAGCTAGGAGACATGGTCTAGTTCTGTGAGCTAGGAGACATGGTCTATAGTTCTGTGAGCTAGGAGACATGGTCTATAGTTCTGTGAGCTAGGAGACATGGTCTAGTTCTGTGAGCTAGGAGACATGGTCTAGTTTTGTGAGCTAGGAGACATGGTCTAGTTCTGTGAGCTAGGAGACATGGTCTATAGTTTTGTGATCTAGGAGACATGGTCTAGTTTTGTGAGCTAGGAGACATGGTCTAGTTCTGTGAGCTAGGAGACATGGTCTAGTTCTGTGAGCTAGGAGACATGGTCTAGTTCTGTGAGCTAGGAGACATGGTCTAGTTCTGTGAGCTAGGAGACATGGTCTATAGTTCTGTGAGCTAGGAGACATGTTCTAGTTCTGTGAGCTAGGAGACATGGTCTAGTTCTGTGAGCTAGGAGACATGGTCTATAGTTCTGTGAGCTAGGAGACATGGTCTAGTTCTGTGAGCTAGGAGACATGGTCTAGTTCTGTGAGCTAGGAGACATGGTCTAGTTTTGTGAGCTAGGAGACATGGTCTAGTTCTGTGAGCTGGGAGACATGGTCTAGTTCTGTGAGCTAGGTGACATGGTCTTGTTCTGTGAGCTAGAAGACATGGTCTAGTTTTGTGAGCTTGGAGACATGGTCTATAGTTCTGTGAGCTAGGAGACATGGTCTAGTTTTGTGAGCCTTACTCATTCTGTAATACCTGAACTCTCTCATTTGAGGTAGAAGACATGGTCTAGTTCTGTGAGCTAGGTGACATGGTCTAGTTCTGTGAGCTAGGAGACATGGTTTAGTTCTGTGAGCTAGGAGACATGGTCTAGTTCTGTGAGCTAGGAGACATGGTCTATAGTTCTGTGAGCTAGGAGACATGGTCTAGTTCTGTGAGCTAGGAGACATGGTCTAGTTCTGTGAGCTAGGAGACATGGTCTAGTTTTGTGAGCTAGGAGACATGGTTTAGTTCTGTGAGCTAGGAGACATGGTCTAGTTCTGTGAGCTAGGAGACATGGTCTAGTTCTGTGAGCTAGGAGACATGGTCTAGTTCTGTGAGCTAGGAGACATGGTCTAGTTCTGTGAGCTAGGAGACATGGTCTAGTTCTGTGAGCTAGGAGACATGGTCTATAGTTCTGTGAGCTAGGAGACATGGTCTAGTTCTGTGAGCTTGGAGACATGGTCTAGTTCTGTGAGCTAGGAGACATGGTCTAGTTCTGTGAGCTAGGAGACATGGTCTAGTTCTGTGAGCTAGGAGACATGGTCTAGTTCTGTGAGCCTAACTCATGTTGTAATACCTGAACTCCCTCACAGAGAGGGGACATAAAGTCTAATTTTATGAGCCTATAACTCATTTTGTAATACCTTGACTCCCTCAAAGAGAGGGGACATATAGTCTAGTTTTACGAGCCTAACTCATTTTGTAATACCTTGACTCCCTCACAAGGAAGGGACATGGTCTTGTTTTATGAGCCTAACTCATTAGGTTACCTGACCTTTTGCGATCGCCTTTTGTTCGGCGGCGGCGGTTGTGCGTCGTAAACTATTTATATTTTCAACTTTTTCTCAATTACCAAAAAGCCCAGAGACCCAATATTACGTAGCATGCTGGGATGAAGGGCTACCAAGTTTGTTCAAATGGATGACCCTGACCTTCATTAAAGGTCACAGGGCCAAATATACTAAAATCTTTAAATTACTTCTTCTTGATAACCAAAAGGCACAGAGACCCAATATTAGGTCTGTAGTCTGCTGGGATAAAGGGCTACCAAATTTGTTCAAATGGATGACCTTGACCTTATTCAAGGTCACAGCTAGGGGTCAAATATGCTAAAATATATAAAAACTCAGGTGACTGTTAAGGCCCATAGGCCTCTTGTTGTAATACCTCCATGGACTCTCTTGCAAGGAGGGGACATGGTGACTGATTCTGTGGGCTAGGTGACATGGTGTAGTTTTGTGAGCCTAAATCATTTTGTAATACCTGAACTCCCTCACAGAGAGTGGACATGGTCTAGTGACATTGTGCTGCAGATTAGAAATAGCTCAGTACTTAAAATGAATTATGCTGAATGTCACATTGAAGAGTTCTTTTCCTAGAACCCTGATGTGATTGGCTTTTCTGCGTGGCATACCTATCACATATATATATAAGTTCAATTAGGATTAAAACTCAAATTAAATGGACACCGAATATTTTAGTTCTCCAGTCGATTAGTGTAAATCTTTAGCTCCGTAAATGTTCTGACCTAATTCGGTAATGAGACCCTAGGTCTAAGCGTTAGGTAACATGATACCTTAGGACTTCAATAAAGTTTGGGATAGATCTCGGGTATTGTTGACTTGAGTATTAATGCTGTACTATGTACTCTATGTCGGAGCTTAATGTTTCCAATCATGATTTATATTTTTATAAATAATGTTATTTAAATGTTGCGTTTCTTGGCCCTATTAATGTTCAATAAATTGACAGTGATATCAGGATTTTTGTGTGAATTCTACACCAGCAGGATATCAAATATACAAAACATATATGGATATTATATTACCTGGGTAGTGTACTTTAGATGTCCCCAAACTTTGATGTCACATATATAAAGTACACCTGTAAATGTATAGTATAGTAAATGTATAGTTGTAACGTAACTACAAAAACTGCTCTTTGTCAGAACCTCATGGTCTTAGTTCATAGGAAATATAGATAAAGCATAGGGAAAATACAAAGAAATATAAAACTCTTTTGCTAAATATATGACTCTTATGAATCTCATCAATCTTTAAGCTATTCTGAAATGTCACAAGGTGTCTTGGGCAAATGTTGGAGTCACACCCGAAAAAAATCAAGGAGGCAATTATTAACTGGACAGACTATACAAGCGGGATGATACCTGGATTGTAACTCAAAGTCCTGAAGGTTTCCTCTCTGTCAATCTCTATAAATGAACATATGTATAATGTCAAAGTTTATCAGAACTCTAGCAGCTTCGAATTCATTCCTTGAAGGATTTGGATCAATTCTGGGTTTATGGGTCAAGGTCAAGGTCACTGTTACTATTTTTGATTGGGTTGGGTAGAGGACATGTATACTGCTTCAGCAATACCCTGAGTGTGCTTGTTATTGCTATGTATTGCAGTTAAACTAAAGAATTAAATGAAGTAAAATTAATGAAAGAAGCGTGTTAATGAAGCACATATACGTAATGACCACTCTAAAATAATTAACCTACTTTATATACTGTTACAGGGTGACACTCTCATAAAAGCTCTAGGGAAATTTATGTGAAAAAAACATGAGAATATATGTTTTGAACTGAAGCCATTTGGGCACAAATATCCTCGCCAAAGCTGCCTTGTAAATGAGCCTTTTATAGAAATGAGAACAGGTGTAATAGTTCAAATGAAATAAACAGGTAAGAAAAACTTCAGAAATAAAACATGTCACGATATCGATTGTATAAAGATGTCTTCTAATTCAGCAGATTTAACTCGATCTGTGTATTATAGAGGTTTATCTACCGTTCGTAATTGAAATTTAAATCTACCGTAAAAAAAGAAAGAAAATATGTAAATTGGTCTAGTCTCTAGAATTTTGTTAGAATGTTAATGAAGCTAATAGATATCGGATTGTAAAGAGATTATTTTTTTAGTTGAATTCCGATTATTACTGCATTGTGATCAAATTGGCATGAAGTTCTGTCAGTAAATACTCAATTCTATTTACATCTAATGACTGTCTTAAATACAGGGTGGTGTTCAGCTTATGACATCTTAATTAAGGTATTTATTTGAGTTTAAAAAAAATTCTTTCAAACATTTTGATATTATGGAATATTCTTATTTATTATCTAAAAATAATCATTATCAATTTATAAACATGCTGGTATTGTATTTTTTTATTTCAATGATTTGAATAACTTTGAATTTAAAATTTTGAATTAATGTATAATAAAGCTTATGTAAGAAGCTTGATGAATGAAACCCAGGACTGATATATTTAAATACTTCCTGACATGTATATTTGAATCATCAATTTATCATAGCAGTTTTGTAATTTATCTCTGCAATTAATTTTGTTGTTGACTAGTATAATTTTAAAAGACAATTACACCATCTGAATATTGAATCTATGTAATTACAAATATTAATGAACTTAGAGGCCAAATAAGAGATTAAAGCTGTAAATTCAATATCCACTGGTTTCTCGGTATTTATATTAACATTGGCACCTGTTTTGAATTTCCTGTGTAAATGCTTCTCTGTCATGTCTGCATGGCTTCGTGTACAAAATGTTTAAAAGGTTTAAGTGTAACTTTACACAGTTATGGATTACTGACTAAAATAACGGTATTTGAATTCATCCCTGGCAAATGAACAACAATATCATATCTAACAGTAAATAGACAAATTAACAACAACGGACTCGGCTCACAAGGCTAAGTGAGCTGTTATTATGTTAATTGATTATCTGGTTTGGTAAATCCCACAAACGTGTTACCAAAGTATAGGTATATCAAACCTCCTAAGTACCGTTTACTGTGTGTGCTTTTACAATGAATCAATCATAATATTTTTTTAATAGATATTTATTGCTGCAGACCTCGAATCAGCTATTGTTTTAAGAGATAATAATGTGCTTTGTATATTTTTGAAGGCTCAAACAGTTGTATTTACCAGCTCGTTAATATCATAGGGATTTCAAAATTTTATCTTTACCAGCTCGTTAGGTAAATATCATAGGGATTTCAAAATTTTATCTTAAACATCTGGCACATTTTTATCAAGATAAAAATATTGTAGAACAAAAGATGAGCATACATCATCCATAATAGAATATAATTGTTAAAATCACACTATATGATGTGTATATCATTTCTTTGAAGTTAGGTTAAGTTAACTCACTTAATTTTTGTATCATGGTGCTGCGTTTGTTGTCTGTCAGTGACTGCAATGCCTGGTGTCTGCCGTCTGGTGTCAACTTTTCCATTTATATAACTTCTCACTAACAAAGACTTACAAGAGACATGATAATTGGCTGAGGAGGCCCTCAAAAAGGTTGCGAAAAGAAATGCAGACCTTGACCCATATTCCAGGTCATAGGGGAAAATTCCTTAAAACCATTAAACGTCTTCTTCTCACCAACCATAATTCCCAGAGTCATGATATTTGGCTGATTGGTTTGAAAAAAGAAATGCCTTCTGACTCATAAGCATGGTCACAGGAGTCATATTCCTTAAAATCTCTAAACAACTTCTTCGTCCTCACTAACAAAGACTCTAAGAGTCATGATATTTGGCTTTAGGTTCCTTGGATGAGGCCTGACAAATTTACATCAAGAAATGACCTTGACCCATATTCATGGTCACAGGGGTCAATTTCATTAAAACATTCAAGATACTTTTTCTGGATTACCAAAAGCCCAAGAATCATAGTATTTGGTTGGTAGATGTAGGTTCATGTGATGGAGCCCTACAAACCATATTCAAGGTCATAGAGGTGAAATTTGTTCAAAGATATGAAGGACTTCTTCTGGTTACATGAAAAGCATTGAATGAAGTTCTTTTAATTAAATGAAAGGCAGAGAAGCGTCAAAGAAGTGAATACCAGGTGGGTGATGCAGGCCCATTGGACCTCTTATATAATTATATCAATTCAAACAATGTTTTTGTGAGTGAATATTGAAGATCCTTATTCTTTCAAGTAAAGAACAAGGTAACAGTTAGGTCCAGAACAAAATAAACCACAATGTAATGTTATAATTATGACAGAAATATCTTCCTTACAGCTAGGTTTTAGTTCAGTGTCTATAGGACCGACTTAATGACTGAAGACTATTTTATGTTCTTTTTATCATCACTACTTAGAAGAATGCCGAGCCTTTACAGAGTTTATTATAATAAATACAGCTTTGTACTTTAACTTGTAACACAAATATGTATTGTTATCCAAGTATTTATATATCAGATAGGATTTAAACATTGTCTGTGGGGACAAGTTAATAGCAGCATATACATCAACAGGTACATATAATTAATTAGCTGGATGATATCCTTTATAAAGAAATAAATAATTAAATTTAAGAAGTTTTGTGTTAGTTTTATCATAGTGATCAGTGTTGATTTTTCACACGCTTTAAAATCTGATCTAAGTACTGGAGATTGTATAAATCTTATGGTTGGATTACAGCTCTGTAGAATATATAAGTTTGAATGGGTTGGTAGGGGGTCTGTATAAATGTTATGGTTGGATTACAGCTCTGTAAAATATATAAGTTTGAATGGGTTGGTAGGGGGTCTGTATCAATGTTATAATAGGAGTATAGGTCCTCGGGATATATCAGTGTTATTGGTGTGGTAGGGGGTCTGTATAAATGTTATGGTAGGAGTATAGGTCCTCGGAATATATCCGTGTTATTGGTGTGGTAGGGGGTCTGTATAAATGTTATGGTAGGAGTATAGCTCCTCGGAATATATCGGTGTTATTGGTGTGGTAGGGGGTCTGTATAAATGTTATGGTAGGAGTATAGGTCCTCGGAATATATCGGTGTTATTGGTGTGGTAGGGGGTCTGTATAAATGTTATGGTAGGAGTATAGGTCCTCGGAATATATCAGTGTTATTGGTGTGGTAGGGGGTCTGTATAAATGTTATAATAGGAGTATAGCTCCTCGGAATATATCAGTGTTATTGGTGTGGTAGGGGGTCTGTATAAATGTTATAATAGGAGTACAGCTCCTCAGAATATATCAGTGTTATTGGTGTGGTAGGGGGTCTGTATAAATGTTATGGTAGGAGTATAGCTCCTCAGAATATATCAGTGTTATTGGTGTGGTAGGGGGTCTGTATAAATGTTATGGTAGGAGTATAGCTCCTCAGAATATATCAGTGTTATTGGTGTGGTAGGGGGTCTGTATAAATGTTATGGTAGGAGTATAGGTCCTCGGAATATATCGGTGTTATTGGTGTGGTAGGGGGGTCTGTATAAATGTTATAATAGGAGTATAGCTCCTCGGGATATATCGGTGTTATTGGTGTGGTAGGGGGTCTGTATAAATGTTATAATAGGAGTATAGCTCCTCGGGATATATCTGTGTTATTGGTGTGGTAGGGGGTCTGTATAAATGTTATAATAGGAGTATAGGTCCTCGGAATATATCGGTGTTATTGGTGTGGTAGGGGGTCTGTATAAATGTTATAATAGGAGTATAGGTCCTCGGAATATATCAGTGTTATTGGTGTGGTAGGGGGTCTGTATAAATGTTATGGTAGGAGTATAGCTCCTCGGAATATATCGGTGTTATTGGTGTGGTAGGGGGTCTGTATAAATGTTATGGTAGGAGTATAGGTCCTCGGAATATATCGGTGTTATTGGTGTGGTAGGAGGTCTGTATAAATGTTATGGTAGGAGTATAGGTCCTCGGAATATATCGGTGTTATTGGTGTGGTAGGGGGTCTGTATGAATGTTATGGTAGGAGTATAGGTCCTCGGAATATATCATTGTTATTGGTGTGGTAGGGGGTCTGTATCAATGTTATGGTAGGAGTATAGGTCCTCGGAATATATCATTGTTATTGGTGTGGTAGGGGGTCTGTATAAATGTTATAATAGGAGTATAGGTCCTCGGAATATATCGGTGTTATTGGTGTGGTAGGGGGTCTGTATAAATGTTGTAATAGGAGTATAGGTCCTCGGAATATATCATTGTTATTGGTGTGGTAGGGGGTCTGTATCAATGTTATGGTAGGAGTATAGGTCCTCGGAATATATCATTGTTATTGGTGTGGTAGGGGGTCTGTATAAATGTTATAATAGGAGTATAGGTCCTCGGAATATATCGGTGTTATTGGTGTGGTAGGGGGGTCTGTATAAATGTTATGGTAGGAGTATAGGTCCTCGGAATATATCAGTGTTATTGGTGTGGTAGGGGGTCTGTATAAATGTTATAATAGGAGTATAGGTCCTCGGAATATATCGGTGTTATTGGTGTGGTAGGGGGTCTGTATAAATGTTGTAATAGGAGTATAGGTCCTCGGAATATATCATTGTTATTGGTGTGGTAGGGGGTCTGTATCAATGTTATGGTAGGAGTATAGGTCCTCGGAATATATCATTGTTATTGGTGTGGTAGGGGGTCTGTATGAATGTTATAATAGGAGTATAGGTCCTCGGAATATATCAGTGTTATTGGTGTGGTAGGGGGTCTGTATAAATGTTATGGTTGGAGTATAGGTCCTCGGAATATATCGGTGTTATTGGTGTGGTAGGGGGTCTGTATAAATGTTATAATAGGAGTATAGCTCCTCGGAATATATCGGTGTTATTGGTGTGGTAGGGGGTCTGTATAAATGTTATAATAGGAGTATAGGTCCTCGGAATATATCGGTGTTATTGGTGTGGTAGGGGGTCTGTATAAATGTTATGGTAGGAGTATAGGTCCTTGGAATATATCAGTGTTATTGGTGTGGTAGGGGGTCTGTATAAATGTTATGATAGGAGTATAGGTCCTCGGAATATACCGTATAGCGGGAAATTTTAGCGGGGCTTTAATTTGGCGATTTGGCGGGTCCGTATATAGATCGCCAAAATTTATCCCGTCAAATTTTAACACCGCCAATTAAAAAGACGCGAAAATTTCAATTTTGCCATTAGTTTCCGTTCCGATCGCCATTTACCTCTGATAACTCTCGAGAGTAACGACTGGTGCGTAACGTTGGTTGTTGCCTTGCACCTGTCGGCCAAAATGCCGATAGGTATATGAATAGCTATAGCTAGTGAACAACTACTCACGATACATGTATAGCAATACAAGTATGACATATATCGCATCATAATTATTTTTTGTGAAAACAAAGCCATCTACCCTTACCATTCAATGGACTGATGTTAACACTTTACCTGTATACTCATTGTTTAACATACCTGTACGTATACACATCATACAATAGATGGCCACGTCGATAGCATACGGTTGATCAAATTCTCTTTGTCTGTTGCTTGTACACATACTCATATAAAAACTAATTTGACAACACACTTCATCAGCATGGATAGAATGTATGGGCATAACATAATTATCTATATATACCGGTAGGTATATATAGATAGGTATACCGGTAGGTATATATATATGCTCAACGCCAAATTAAAACCCTAGATTTAATGGAAATCGCTAAATTTTAACTCGCCAAAATTTAACTTTCAGTTTTCATGACCAAATCGCCAAATTTTATGACCGCTAAAATTTCCCGCTATACGGTATCAGTGTTATTGGTGTGGTAGGGGGTCTGTATAAATGTTATGGTAGGAGTATAGGTCCTCGGAATATATCGGTGTTATTGGTGTGGTAGGGGGTCTGTATAAATGTTATAATAGGAGTATAGGTCCTCGGAATATATCAGTGTTATTGGTGTGGTAGGGGGTCTGTATAAATGTTATAATAGGAGTATAGCTCCTCGGAATATATCAGTGTTATTGGTGTGGTAGGGGGTCTGTATAAATGTTATGGTAGGAGTATAGGTCCTCGGAATATATCGGTGTTATTGGTGTGGTAGGGGGTCTGTATAAATGTTATAATAGGAGTATAGCTCCTCGGAATATATCGGTGTTATTGGTGTGGTAGGGGGTCTGTATAAATGTTATAATAGGAGTGTAGGTCCTCGGAATATATCGGTGTTATTGGTGTGGTAGGGGGTCTGTATAAATGTTATGGTAGGAGTATAGGTCCTCGGAATATATCGGTGTTATTGGTGTGGTAGGGGGTCTGTATAAATGTTATAATAGGAGTATAGCTCCTCGGAATATATCGGTGTTATTGGTGTGGTAGGGGGTCTGTATAAATGTTATAATAGGAGTGTAGGTCCTCGGAATATATCGGTGTTATTGGTGTGGTAGGGATTGTTTGTATACAGATAGCTTATATAAACTCCGTGCAAGAATTTTTGTTCTCTGACATTCTTGGAGAAATGAATGAAATCTTCATATCATAAGTTTTTATATAAAAAAAATAAGAAGTGTATGTACCATATTTTAAATGGTTGTTAGTGACTATAGTTTGTGTATTGAAAACAAAAATGTACTACAATTAAATAGTATGCTTTAGAATAGTGAGTTTTACTTGTCAGAATTAAGTTAGTGAGCTGTACTGGTCAGAATCAAGTTAGTGAGCTGTACTGGTCAGAATCAAGTTAGTGAGCTGTTCTGGTCAGAATTAAGTTAGTGAGCTGTACTGGCCATAATTAAGTTAGTGAGCTGTACTGGCCATAATTAAGTTAGTGAGCTGTACTGGCCATAATTAAGTTAGTGAGCTGTACTGGTCAGAATTAAGTTAGTGAGCTGTACTGGTCAGAATTAAGTTAGTGAGCTGTACTGGTCAGAATCAAGTTAGTGAGCTGTACTGGTCAGAATCAAGTTAGTGAGCTGTTCTGGTCAGAATTAAGTTAGTGAGCTGTACTGGCCATAATTAAGTTAGTGAGCTGTACTGGCCATAATTAAGTTAGTGAGCTGTACTGGCCATAATTAAGTTAGTGAGCTGTACTGGTCAGAATTAAGTTAGTGAGCTGTACTGGTCAGAATTAAGTTAGTGAGCTGTACTGGTCAGAATCAAGTTAGTGAGCTGTTCTGGTCAGAATTAAGTTAGTGAGCTGTACTGGCCATAATTAAGTTAGTGAGCTGTACTGGCCATAATTAAGTTAGTGAGCTGTACTGGCCATAATTAAGTTAGTGAGCTGTACTGGTCAGAATTAAGTTAGTGATCTGTACTGGTCAGAATTAAGTTATTGAGCTGTACTGGTCAGAATTAAGTTAGTGAGCTGTACTGGTCAGAATTAAGTTAGTGAGCTGTACTGGTCAGAATTAAGTTATTGAGCTGTACTGGTCAGAATCAAGTAAGTGAGCTGTACTGGTCAGAATTAAGTTAGTGAGCTGTACTGGTCAGAATTAAGTTAGTGAGCTGTACTGGTCAGAATTTAAAAGAGACAGACCAAAAGGATGAAAAATTTACTGAACAGACCAAATAAAAGTTTAGGATCAATATGGTTTTGTATAGCAACAGTTGATATCATGTGTTGGTATAGAAAAAAATTGTTAATAAATTGTCTTACATTTTTATCTACAGACTGTTAGTAGTTTCATATAGTGCATATATTTCTTCCTAATTTTAATTGTCATCAACATCAAATTTTGATTTGAACTTGAATTACCGATTTACTCTGATTATATCTGATATTAGTTTTATGCCAAATAGGCTGAGCATTAACTTTGTTCAATGACTGAGTATTCAGTTATCAAGGTAGCATGGGTTATCTCCCTTCATTCAGATAACGTTTAGCATGTTTGATCAGAAAATAGTTAGTGGGGTCTAAAGTATCATTTTCTGCATTACGTTTTGATCAATTTCAAGCTTTCAATTAATTTTAATCGTTTCAGTTGTGGTGATTATGACCTTCACCTGTACTAATTATGGTCCTGTATCTCCAGTGTGGGTGCCCTGCTCTACTCACTGACTGTTTTGTTCAGATGAGTGTTTGTTGATTAATTTACAAGAAATTTTCTCCATATTATGTTTTGTTAGCAAAAATACATATTGCAGTCAAAATTCAAGGTCATTGTCAAGGTCATAAGGCTCAAAGGTCTTTTTTTTCTAAAATCTTTTTTACTGATGAACATTTGGTTATGACATTACGAAGCAAAGCTGATCAGAATTAAAGTCAACTGACCAAAGGTCAAGGTCCCTAGATCAAAGGACTCAGTTAAGGTCAAATTTTGTATCTTTTCACTGATGAACATTTTATGATGATATTATAAAGCAAAGTTAATCAGAATTAAACCAGAAATCAACTGACAAATGACCAAGGCTCTGGGTCAACAGTCAAGATTATTTGTGTCAAAAACTCGAGGACTAAGTGCATCTTTTACTATTGGTTTGTTTGATTTGTTTTGTTTAACATCCTATTAACAGCCAGGGTCATTTAAGGACATGCCAGGTTTTGGAGGTGGAGGAAAGCCAGAGTACCTGGAGAAAAACCACCGGCCTATGGTCAGTACCTGGCAACTGCCCCACGTAGGTTTTGAACTCGCAACCAAGAGGTGGAGGGCTAGTGATAAAGTGTCTGGACACATTAACCACTCGGCCACCATGGCCCCTCATCTCTTACAATGACTTGCTGTTACTGGGGATGATTATTAGGATATAACACAAGACGGTCCTTACTGCATGATCTTATCAGTGTTCTGTTAGGAAAGGGCAGCATCATTATACCCCCCGCAACGAAGTTAGGGGAGGTATACTGGAATCACCTTAACCGTCCGTCCGTCTGTCACAAAATTTGTCTGGCTATGCATTCGCTCATTTCTTTATGGATTTCACTCAAATTTGGTATATAGTTAGAAGACCATATGAACTTGTGTCCCCTGCAGTTGTTATGCGATTTAGCCCCTTTTTAACAGAGTTATGCCCCTTTTTCATACAAAATGTGTCATAATTTTGTCCGGCTATGCATTCACTTCGTTTTTGATGAATTTTCTTGAAGCTTTATACTGTGTTGAAGGATGGCATGAAGTTGTGTCTCCAGTAACGGCTTCTTCCAAAAAAGATTTCATAACCTTGACAGACAGCCACTGACAATACAAAATTATTGCTGGTAGAATGAAAAACTGCTTCAGAAAAGAGAAAAATAGACTTGATCTACAAGTTACAGAGCTGAAGGTTATTACAATTTTGGAAAGGTAAATAATAACATTGTCTTTGGTCCCTAACAGGGGGAGGTTTACAGGTACACACATTTGAGTTTCTAAAACATTAATGTAATAAAGTGTTATTCCTGAATACTACTTGAGGTGTACAGCACAAATTTTCATATATAAATGTACTTAAGAGTGTGATAAAGATAAAGAGCAAATTATGCACTTTAAGTACATACCTGGTCATGTATTTAAAAAAAAAAACAAAGAAATTTGTTAATTGTTTCTTGTAGTACAAATACAGTTTATCTTATAAAAAACGTTTTACCTATGATCAGATATAGATAAGGAAGGCTTGTACAATAGGGGAGTACCATGGCTATGATCGGTGTGAAGTATCGCCCCATTGGTTCTAACTCAAACCTCTAGAAATCCCACATCAAAATCCCACCATGTAGAATGTTTCATAAAATTAATTAATTATTAATGATTAGTATAACTGATTACTTTGGATCAAATATTAATAAGGATCCAGTTTGTGAAAAAAAGCTGGTCATTGAGGAATTAGGATGACAGCTAATTGAGCACTCATATTCTGTCTTAATATATTTAACTACTGTGGTTGTCAGGTGAAAATGATTTATCTGGGTAATGCTCATACTGTGGGCAGCAGTGCAAATTTAAATATCAACATGTGACCTTTAAAATAAGTATCTGGGGTATCACTTGAATGTTCCTGTCGTAAGTTCAAGGTCGTTAACATGTAGTTCAGAGATCAGCTCATTACAAATATCCAAACAATGCTTTCTGTGCCTTTAAGGATTGCTGTGTATAGGGTCAAAGGTCTTGCTAATCAAGAGACTCATTAAAATGCAACTTATAATGTACGTACAATAACATGTTCCTATGAAAATATTTGTCTACACATGTAATAACCTAAAGGTGAAGGCCATCAACTCTTAGTGTGAAGGCCATACTCTAGAGGTGAAGGTCATTATCTCTAAAAATAAAAAGTCATACTGTAAAAGTAAAGGTCATATATTCTCTCAAGGTGAAGGTCATTACCTCTAAAGGTGAAGGCTATTAACTCTAAATGTGAAGACCATACTCTAAGGGTGAAGGCATTAACTGTAAAGGTGAAAGTCTTTAACTGTCAAGGTGAAAAACATGCTGTAAAGGTGGTCATTAACTCGATAAAGGAGAAGGTCATTACCTCTAAAGGTGAAGGCAATTAGCTCTAAGGGTGAAGGCAATTAGCTCTAAGTGTGAAGGCAATTAGCTCTAAGGGTGAAGGCAATTAGTTCTAAGGGTGAAGGCAATTAGCTCTAATGGTGAAGGCAATTAGCTCTAAGGGTGAAGGCAATTAGCTCTAAGGGTGAAGACCATACTCTAAGGTTGAAGGCAATTAGCTTTAAGGGTGAAGACAATTAGCTCTAAGGGTGAAGGCAATTAGCTCCAAGGGTGAAGGCAATTAGCTCTAAGGGTGAAAGCAATTAGCTCTAAGGGTGAAGGCAATTAGCTCTGTGTGAGGCAATTAGTTTAAGGTGAAGGCAATTAAGCTCTAGGGTGACAGGCATTAGCTTTAATGGTGAAGCAATTAGTTTCTAAGGGTTAAGCATTAGCTCTAAGGGTGAAGGCAATTATTCTAAGAGTGAAGGCAATTCTCTAAGGGTGAAGGCAATTGCTCTAATGGCGAAGACCATAACTACTATAGTGTGAACGACCATACGCTAAGGGTGAATAACCATACTCTAAGGTGAGCAATTTCGCTCAAAGGTGAAGACAAACTTAAGGGTGAAGACCATACTCTAAGGGTGAAGACCATACTCTAAGGTGAATGAAGGCCATCCTAAGGGTGAAGACTGTTCTCTAAGGGTGAAGGCCATACTCTAAGGGTGAAAACCATACTCTAAGGGTGAAGACCATATATACTCTGAGGGTGAAGATCATACTCTAAGGGTGAAGACCATACTCTAAGGATGAAGACTATACTCTAAGGGTGAAGGCCATACTCTAAGGGTGAAAACCATACTCTAAGGCTGAAGACCATACTCTAAGGGTGAAGACCATACTCTAAGGGTGAAGACCATACTCTGAGGGTGAAGACCATACTCTAAGGCAGAAGACCATACTCTAAGGGTGAAGACTATACTCTAAGGGTGAAGACCATACTCTAAGGGTGAAGACTATACTCTAAGGGTGAAGACTATACTCTAAGGGTGAAGACTATACTCTAAGGGTGAAGACCATACTCTAAGGGTGAAGACCATACTCTAAGGGTGAAGACCATACTCTAAGGGTGAAGACTATACTCTAAGGGTGAAGACCATACTCTAAGGGTGAAGGCCATACTCTAGGGGTGAAGACCATACTCTAAGGGTGAAGACCATACTCTGAGGGTGAAGACCATACTCTAAGGGTGAAGACCATACTCTAGGGGTGAAGACCATACTCTAAGGGTGAAGACCATACTCTAAGGGTGAAGACCATACTCTAGGGGTGAAGACCATACTCTAGGGGTGAAGACCATACTCTAAGGGTGAAGACCATACTCTAAGGGTGAAGACTATACTCTAAGGGTGAAGACTATACTCTAAGGGTGAAGACCATACTCTTAAGGGTGAAGACCATACTCTAAGGGTGAAGACCATACTCTAAGGGTGAAGGCAATTAGCTCTAAGGGTGAAGACCATACTCTAAGGGTGAAGACCATACTCAAAGGGTGAAGACCATACTCTAAGGGTGAAGACCATACTCTAAGGGTGAAGACCATACTCTAAGGGTGAAGACTATACTCTAAGGGTGAAGACCATACTCTTAAGGGTGAAGACCATACTCTAAGGGTGAAGACCATACTCTAAGGGTGAAGACAATACTCTAAGGGTGAAGACAATACTCTCAGGGTGAAGACAATACTCTAAGGGTGAAGACCATACTCTAAGGGTGAAGACAATACTCTAAGGCTGAAGACCATACTCTAAGGATGGAAACTATACTCTAAGGGTAAAGACCATACTCTAAGGGTGAAGACTATACTCTAAGGGTGAAGACAATACTCTAAGGGTGAAGACTATACTCTAAGGGTGAAGACCATACTCTAAGGGTGAAGACCATACTCTAAGGGTGAAGACCATACTCTAAGGACGAAGACCATGCTCTAAGGGTGAAGACCATACTCTAAGGGTGAAGACCATACTCTAGGGGTGAAGACTATACTCTAAGGGTGAAGGCAATTAGCTCTAAGGGTGAAGGCAATTAGCTCTAAGGGTGAAGACCATACTCTAAGGGTGAAGACCATACTCTAAGGGTGAAGACTATACTCTAAGGGTGAAGACCATACTCTAAGGGTGAAGGCAATTAGCTCTAAGGGTGAAGGCAATTAGCTCTAAGGGTGAAGACCATACTCTAAGGGTGAAGACTATACTCTAAGGGTGAAGACCATACTCTAAGGGTGAAGACCATACTCTAAGGGTGAAGACCATACTCTAAGGGTGAAGGCAATTAGCTCTAAGGGTGAAGACCATACTCTAAGGGTGAAGACCATACTCTAAGGGTGAAGACTATACTCTAAGGGTGAAGACCATACTCTAAGGGTGAAGACTATACTCTAAGGGTGAAGACCATACTCTAAGGGTGAAGACCATACTCTAAGGGTGAAGACCATACTCTAAGGGTGAAGACCATACTCTAAGGGTGAAGACTATACTCTGAGGGTGAAGACCATACTCTAAGGGTGAAGACCATACTCTAAGGGTGAAGACCATAGCTCTAAGGGTGAAGACCATACTCTAAGGGTGAAGACCATACTCTAAGGGTGAAGACCATACTCTAAGGGTGAAGACCATACTCTAAGGGTGAAGACCATACTCTAAGGGTGAAGACCATACTCTAAGGGTGAAGACCATACTCTAAGGGTGAAGACCATACTCTAAGGGTGAAGACTATACTCTAAGGGTGAAGACCATACTCTAAGGGTGAAGACCATACTCTAAGGGTGAAGACCATACTCTAAGGGTGAAGACCATACTCTAAGGGTGAAGACCATACTCTAAGGGTGAAGACCATACTCTAAGGGTGAAGGCTATACTCTAAGGGTGAAGACCATTAGCTCTAAGGGTGAAGACAATACTCTAAGGGTGAAGACCATACTCTAGGGTGAAGACCATACTCTAAGGGTGAAGACCATACTCTAAGGGTGAAGACCATACTCTAAGGGTGAAGACCATACTCTAAGGGTGAAGACCATACTCTAAGGGTGAAGACCATACTCTAAGGGTGAAGACTATACTCTAAGGGTGAAGACTATACTCTAAGGGTGAAGACCATACTCTAAGGGTGAAGACTATACTCTAAGGGTGAAGGACCATACTCTAAGGGTGAAGACCATACTCTAAGGGTGAAGACCATACTCTAAGGGTGAAGACCATACTCTAAGGGTGAAGACCATACTCTAAGGGTGAAGACCATACTCTAAGGGTGAAGACTATACTCTAAGGGTGAAGACCATACTCTAAGGGTGAAGACCATACTCTAAGGGTGAAGACTATACTCTAAGGGTGAAGACCATACTCTAAGGGTGAAGACCATACTCTAAGGGTGAAGACCATACTCTAAGGGTGAAGACAATACTCTAAGGGTGAAGACAATACTCTCAGGGTGAAGACAATACTCTAAGGGTGAAGACCATACTCTAAGGGTGAAGACAATACTCTAAGGCTGAAGACCATACTCTAAGGATGGAAACTATACTCTAAGGGTAAAGACCATACTCTAAGGGTGAAGACTATACTCTAAGGGTAAAGACAATACTCTAAGGGTGAAGACTATACTCTAAGGGTGAAGACTATACTCTGAGGGTGAAGACCATACTCTAAGGGTGAAGACCATACTCTAAGGGTGAAGACTATACTCTGAGGGTGAAGACTATAGTCTAAGGGTGAAGACTATACTCTAAGGGTGAAGACCATACTCTAAGGGTGAAGACCATACTCTAAGGGTGAAGACTATACTCTAAGGGTGAAGACCATACTCTAAGGGTGAAGACCATGCTCTGAGGGTGAAGACTATACTCTAAGGGTGAAGACCATACTCTAAGGGTGAAGACCATACTCTAAGGGTGAAGACTATACTCTAAGGGTGAAGACCATACTCTAAGGGTGAAGACCATGCTCTGAGGGTGAAGACCATACTCTAAGGGTGAAGACCATACTCTGAGGGTGAAGACCATACTCTAAGGGTGAAGGCAATTAGCTCTAAGGGTGAAGACCATACTCTAAGGGTGAAGACCATACTCTAAGGGTGAAGGCAATTAGCTCTAAGGGTGAAAGCAATTAGCTCTAAGGGTGAAGACCATACTCTAAGGGTGAAGACCATACCATGTGTGTTAAACATATGGACTTTATGGCCTGTATCTGTTGGGGGAATAAACTCAATATCATCATATAGATACACCTACTTTACAAAATACACTATGTTTGAATATTCATTTAGTAAATAATAAAGCAATTAGCTAAACTAAATATCCTAAGGGTTACTATTTAAGACTAAAGACTATAAATCAACCAAGCTTTAATTAATTGCTAAAATATTGTTTTTTGTACCACTAGATTATTGTTGCATATGAACCCCAAACCATTTGTCGACCAATTGTTACTGTACTTGTAGTGTAGACAGTATACTTACATAGTTGAGATTTTCAGAGCTCATACTTATACCATAAGTTAAGACCTTATACTTTGGGTCTCTCCTGCATTTGAATTGTTTACATATTTTTGGTAATTATCCACCTGTCAAAGATTGGAAGGGCCAGGATGTTTTATAATGCCGCTATCTGTCCTTCATTCCATCATTCTGTACATCCACATTTCTGGACAGTAACACAATGAGGTCAACTCGGCTGATCAAACTCAATCTTCACTTCATTCCTACTGACAACTCTGTTTATAGCCATGTTTTTTATGTGAAAGGTCAAAGGTAATTAATGTTCTATTACACTCTGTAGTAGAAAAAATATGTTTGTATCACTATTTCCACAGAAAGTTTGAACAGTACTTTCTTATTGGGAGTCTTAATTTACTTGGGATTTCTTTTCAAATAAGATGGTCAAAAGTCAAGGTCTTTATAGAATAAATGCAAGATTACATCCAAATCACCATGTTGGCATAATAACACAAGTTAAACTCATCTGATCACGCTCGTAATCCACACAATGCATGCTTTCTGATCAGAAGTGCTTACTCTATATTTTTTTAGATCAAATGTTGAAGGTCAGCTTTCAATGTCACCGTTACTTAAAATGACAAAACAGGCTCTGCAGCAAGTGACCAAACCCATTTGGGGCATTATAATTCAATACCTTGTTGTCAGAATCTTAATGAATAAATAGGAAAGTGACAGTGCTTATATATAATTGCAGTAACTATCGACTGACTTCCTCTCGATAACCAATTCAAGAGGCTATATAATATGGCAATGATAATGGGCCAGTGTCATGCTGTGGTGAATGGCTACCAAAATCGTTCATATGAATGACATTGACCTGATTCCAAGGTCACAGAGGTCAAATATGTTAAAATCTTTGAATGACCTCTAAATATTAACCAGTGAGAGGTCCACAGGGTCATGATATTGGGACAATTATATACTTTGATAACAAACTGAAAAGTAATTCTCATTTTGAAATCAGAACTTGGATAACCATGGAAGCCCATTGGCCTCTTGTTGAGTATTCACCAAGCTATTATACATGTATTTACCCTGGTAAAGTACAAGCCGCAATATGTACCCCTCAGCTAGAGAGCTCAATCTGTTCAGCTAAGTATAAGACTAGTAGTCCAGAGGTTCTGGGTTTGATCCTTAGTGATTGCCGTGATTTGAATTTAGTTAATTATATAACAATACAAACCTGGTTAAGTATAAGACTAGTAGTCCAGAGGTTCTGGGTTTGATCCTTATTGATTGCCGTGATTTGAATTTAGTTAATTATATAACAATACAAACCTGGTTTGTGGCGTTGATTATCTCCCCTTCCTCCGGCTCCTTTATAGAGTTGATAGTTGTTCCAGTTTGTAGTCAACACTCTTAGGTTGTGTATCCAATCCTGTCACATTTTACAGTAATCCAGTACATCCAAACAATTCACACAACGAATGTTTCCATTTCAAGGATATTTCGTAAAGAAAAATAAATCTACGGTTCATAACTGTTCCAGTCCTGTCTGTAATATATAGACCCCCTGTTCAAACAATACGGTCCGCAGTCAACTTCACTATGATTTAAACTCCGTTATATTCCTGATGACATGTCAAGTGCTGTGATGAAGGGGTGCAGTACCACCTTTGAAAAGTATGTATAATTTATTGTGAGACTTGTAAATATATTTGTGTAGTACTATGGTAGATGTGGTTTATTTTAACTCAAATAATTAGCTGTAAACTGTGGTTTAGAATTAATTGAAATAAATAACTTTTAGAATATCAACACTTTTGAGCAGAAATAAAGTTTTTTTTTTCTTTTTTCTTTTTCGTTTATCATTTATAATATGACAAAGAACAACAAAGGCCAGAGATTCCATTGAATTTGACCACCAACTAAATTCATTCTGGAATAGATATTTACCGTAAAAGGTAGGCCATTCAAGACATTGTGTCCATTTGGAGTTATCCATGTGAGACCTTCCGATATACACTTCATACAGCTAGGGTTAGAGGTATTAATAAAGGCTATATCACATGATAATCTGATCGTTTATTACACTACGATGTGATCTTAATGTAAATAAATATATTTCAGAACTCGGTAAAATAGTTTGTCTATTATACTGTTTTGGAGCTTATCGTTTCTTCTGCAGATAATAAATAATTGTGTTAATTCCTGTTACAAATGACATGGATTTTAGATAAAACCAGAATTTAACTAATTGATTTCAAGATACATTATTTTTGTTTCTAATTTCAACATATCATGGGTTTTTTAAATGCTTATTTCAGTTGATTTTCTCACCTGGTCAAATGGCAAGTTAGCTTCTATGCACTGCATGGTGCATTTTTCAGCCATTCGGCATCAAATTTTCCATTTAAACAACTTTTCAATAACCGAGATGCCCTGATATTGAATCTGTAGCTTTCTGAGGTGAAAGACTACCAAGTTTGTTCAAATGAATGACCTTGACCTATATTCAAGGTCGAATATGCTAAAATCTTTAAACAACATCTTCTGAATTACCATGAGGCTCAGAGACCTGATACTTTAATTGGCTTGAAGCATGTTGGGTTTTAAGGGCTGCCAATTAAGTTTGTTGAAATGAATTACCTTGATGTACATTCAAGGTCACAAAGTATCATGCTGAAATCTTCAAATGATATGACTTCTCATTTCACTTATATTTGAAAAATGTTATAATCAGCTGAGCAAGGTTGCATAAGAATTTAGGTAAGCTATACATATTGTACAGGCCCACTGGGCCACTTGTTACAGAATATCCTTGTTAATATGCTGATATCCAGATCAGTTGCCTATCGGTTGTTTTTGTAATGATTATAAATGACAAGATGTACATTAGGGAAGGTTTCAAATTTAAAGGAGACTAAATGTTTTTGTATTGATGATTATTTAACATGTAGTAAGAAGGATATTAATGGAGTATTATGTTACAAATCATGATTTCTTGTGATTGATGTAAACTGATGCATTTTGTTTTTGTAAATTATTATGTGATGTTAGTTTTTCCCCGATAGTTGCGGAACTGGACCAGGTCGATCAGCGGCAACCAGTTGGCTTAATTGGTAGAGGTTCCGGCTAGTGTTAAGATGTCCCAGTTCAAACCCTGGTCTGGTCGTGCATTTTCCCACTCCTATTACACATGTACCATGGAGTGATTACATTCTGAACCAATGGTCAGATTTAAATGGTATTTTATCTTCAAATTATTTATCGGATTCAATTACACATGGAACACCCATTAACTATACCACTAATTATATCGCATGGAGTTCAAAGGTCAAGCCTTCATAACAGATTACCTACAAAAATGTCAGAGATCAGGGAATGACGAGACAGGTGTATTCCATACCAGATGGCCGACTTGCTGATCATTGATATCTGTTTACAGGGTTGAAATCTATACTGATCGTATTTCTGTTCAAGTGTCACCTAGAGCAGGGAATCGTTATAAAGTTTTGATCTGTAAACAAATACGTTAGCTATGATATTTCCTATACTGACGTGGGAGATTCTACTGTAAACAAATACGTTAGCTATGATATTTCCTATACTGACATCGGAGATTCTACAAGATTTTGAAATGTGATTGAAATCTCAGATATCCCTTATTGCAATCAGTAAACAAAACTGCTTCATCATTGTAGACTTGAAGATGTACATTCTATTATATGAGCTGTTGGGAGACAAACCAGTATATATATGTTTAAACAACCTCTTCTTCTATGTAATAATCTAAATAACTTGAAATAATGAAAGTAATATTTTGTTATATTAATCAGATTTACTGTAGAATACAAACAAATTAAACTCAAACACAGGTTTGGGCCAGAAATAACCAATATTTAATGATTATGTAATGTTATGTAACAATATACATAATATGAAGCTGTGGACAACATAGTCCACAAATTATGAAATATTGGTCTTCTGCTAAGAGACAATTACAAACTACTGACTACAAAAATAAAGGATACTACTCACTAAAATAAGATAACACAAAGATATAAGGGATGGGTGGGATGGGGTTTTCTGCTGTTAGGACAGTCAATATCCGGTCAGAGCTGGCATCTGGACCTTACACTCACATAGTGTTTTTGAGACTGTTACTGGGCTGGTCAGAGCACATGTACTTCACCCCTCTGCTTGGCTGCTATTGGCTGAAAACTGCTGAGCCTATGAGGTGATTGGCTAACCGAACAAATCCTCTTCCTCCAGCAGAGGGGTCCCCAAGGTCCCATTGCCCCCATCTTGGCATACCATGCTCGGCTGAGCAAAGCAGGCAGTAGGAAGAGGATGAAAGGTGACCCATGGATGACCTGACAGGTGCATGTACTGTGGCAGCCTGACATGACAAACATTTACCCCATCCTATCTTATCAATATTGTATTAATTACTTAATACCTACATGAAATGTACAAAAAAGCGAAAAGCTGACTGAAGTTTGAACTAATTATCAAAGTGATTGATGTTTGTAAAATATTTCAATTATTTGATATGTTCACAGTAAAAGAAGCCATAAAGCTGAACCAAACCCTGAAATATGTAAATGAGCACCAGAAGTGTTTTATTGGTCGAGACCAAGAGGTCATCGCCAGCCTAGAGGTTAGACTCCTTGAGGCCAACAAGAGGGTACAGGACAAGCCGTTGGTGTCTTTAGAGTCCCAGCTTAAACTGGATGTGGCTCAACTCACACAGCAACTGGAGTGGGTATGTCAGCCAAACCTGGATAGCTAGAGTAATTGATTTGTCATGTAACAGTGACTTGTCCAGTTAACTTCCCCAAAAGAATGATCTTGGCATATAGCAACCGATGTAATCTGATTTCAGACTTTTCCTGTATGTATTGTTTACTTTAAAATTCACCTTAGAAAATGTTCTAAATGAATATTTTTTGTCAGAGCTGATCTCATGCCTTGTGCTTATTAAAGCAATTGTGTTTTTTCGGCCTCTTCTAAAGTGCCCAAGTAATAAATTACATCTGAAGTAAGGAGTCAATAACAGGAAAAGCTCTAATTAAATGTTTTTGTGTATTTGAATATACATAACATTATCGTTTAAGATAATATTTTACTGGTTTTTGACATTTAAACCATCTAAATTACCCTTGGTGTTGATAAATGTCTAAAACTTAAAGAAATACGTGATGACTTTCGTAAAAATTGGAGCATTTCCATTTTTTTTGGTCAGATTGTCGTAGACGAATAACCGAAAAATACAACTTTTCCAACACAATTAAACGATTTTTTTTGGACATGATTTAAGAGAAAACGGTTTTGGTTTTTGAATTTTTACCCCAATAAAAGAAATACCCTTTTAAGCGTTACCTGATTAAGTGGAAGGTACTGTTTAATAATACATGTACTTGCATGTATATCTAAAATTATTCTCCAAGGACTGGTACTGCCAAGGTCCTCAATGTGACTGGCATTATGTATAGGCTTCAGGTTTGTCTTTTTTAAATGTAAATGATAAGATTCCTTCTGATCTTTGCAATAAGAATGAATACTACATGTAGGTAAGGATCAGAATCTGCATATTTCTTAACAAGTTTTAAGATCCTTTTTTGTGGTCAAAGGGATCCTTGAATGTATTACTCTGGATTCCTAAAATTTGTTGACGAGATTTTCATCCATCTTTGAAAAAATTGCGTTTAATTTATATGTTGACTGGCATGTGTGGGGCAGAATATTTGACATGATAGGAAAATCTTAGTTGTTCTTATTGACTACAGAGAAAGATAGAGGTAGAAAACTTGGAGAAGGAGGTGGAGGAGCAAAAGTCAAGATGTAATGTAAGTATCTTAACCAGACTTCCAAAATGTTTGTCAAATGTAATTAGCTCACCTCACCCTCTGCCCAGCCTGTTGTTTAAAAACTGGCACTTTCATATTTATATTTCAATTTGAATGACTGTTAATCAGAAATTGCAGAAGGAAATCGGTCTAGAGAATTTGGATCATTTTTATGGAAAGCCAAAAGGAAATACAAAAAAAAATGTTCTAATCTTCATCAGGGATTTTTTGACAAAAGGTTAACGAAAATTATCCTACAACATTAAAATGTCAGTTTAGCAACCAAGGAAAATGCATTAAAATCGGGAACTCAACTAGTCCTGTCAAATTCTCAGTACCATTTAATAGTCCTTTGAAATGCTGTGTTAGCCAAAGCTAATTAATATTATAATTTTGTATTTTAAAGATTGTCTTTAGAAATGGGAATGTATGTTTTGGAAACCCTAATTTGTCCTAATTATCCAAAGTAGTTAAGATAAATTTGTTAGTTTATTGTGTGGAACTATGCTAACCTTATACATGTGTGGTCAGAAACATTGGTGATATACTTTGCAGGAAACTTTGGAAAAACTACAGGATTCTTACTTACTGATAGAGCGCCACCTTGCAAATGCAGCATCTCACCGTGATGAGGCGGGGACCTTGAGGACAGACAAGGAAGAGCTTGAGGGAAAATACGAGGTCCTGAAAGTGGCACTGGACTCTACTCACAAGGAACTGGACATACAAATCTCTGTCCACCAACAGGCAGTGGAGGAGTGGGGTATAAAGGTGTGCTGTCCTGGTCCCATAATATTACTGTATACAAGTGTAGCTGTTAAAATTCATGGGGCTAATATTTTCGTGGTTGTCTCAGTCGGACCTAGTTAGCTGGTATTCAATTTCATGCAACCTTGTAAACCTTCTTCAGTTAACATTTATATCCATTTAAATATATTTACATACATATATTGTTGGGTATTTATTTTCGTGCTATGTTTAATGACTGCAAATATAGAGGAATCAAATTCTCCACAAGTATTACCTACTAAACAGTAATTAAAAAATCCTTAATGAAGATGATACAATGAAATTAAATATAATTGGTTTTTTTTTCAGGTAGTTGGTTTTATAACTTAATTGATAATCAAATCTATCTAGAATTATAGTTTTTATAAACTAAAAAACATCAAAGTCAAGTGATTGTGTTTTTCCACTTCTGTCATGTATTTTGAAAGGTAAGGTAATAGAGGAAAAATAATTTGGTCACAGAATGTTGTATTAAATGCTAGAGTGTATGCACGGTATGATAATGGTATATCAATTTGTTCTGATCAAAAGTATTGTGTTTTGTGAATTAAGTAGAAAAATGATGTATAAATGTCTGGTCAGAGAATTCTACAATGTATGTGCATAAGCCAAGAACAAGGATGGGACAACATCATGTTTTTGCAGAGTACAAAAACAGCTCAGGAGATGGAGAAGCTGAAGACTGACCTTGACTTATCCTCCAAGAATTGTGAACAGCTGGAAGAGCTCAACTCTAATTGGGCCAAACATAACTTAGAATTATCCACCAGTCTGCAGGAGGCCAAGGTCAGATGGAAGTAGAAATCATGCATATCCATGATTATGTTGATGCAATTATGGTCCAACTGCTAATGAAATATAGTTATATATTACATGGCATGTTAGATTGATCACTTCAAAAACAGACTGCTACATGTCTACAGCTTCACTTCTAAGCTTCCCACCTCAAAGTAATTACTATGGTTGTAGGACTTCAGCTGTGAAGTTTCTTCAAATAGGTTGATATATTCAATAATTATTTACAGAATCTATTTTTGTTGTATAATGTTTGCTGAAGGCAGTATTTTAAATCGAACACAACTTAAATGTCATGAATGTGAATTCATTTCATATGCATGTAACTCGACAATATTTCCTGAAGAATATGATCTAGGAATTTTGAATCCCAAAATGAAATATTCCATGAATGACAATATATTATGTTAAACTTAAAACCTACATCTATGTTCCAAGAATTTTGACTCCCAAAATAGGTTTTAGCTGTACTTTGCTATAGCTGAACATTCTATTATATTACTTTGAACTTAGTGATCTGTGTAATTTCAGGCTAGACTGGATGTGCCAAAGTTCAACACAGACGTTCAGACTATAGTCAGTCTGTTTGAGGTCAAGGACATATCATGTCAGACATCTGTTGACATGGTAACTGTTCCCTCACAGACAGACTCACCAATCACTCACCAAGTGCACACCCAGACTTACAGTCCTGCTCTCACCACCCACCACACTCAGACTGTCCGTATGGCCCATCAAGTGGCAGGCACTCAAACTAGGGTGGCAGCTTTGGCTAACACAGGTACCATGGCAACCACAGACATGGCAGACAGGGGAGTCCAGACTTTGCCTGTTAGAGTTTATTCAGACTATAGTGATAAGCCCAATGACGTTAAAAAGTATACGGAAAGCAATATGGGTAAACAAAGGCAGTACCCAGAGTAAAATTAGGCATGACCCACATAGTATCCAGCAAATACCAAGGACAAAGTCTGATGATTACAAGAATTTGAACGTTAATAAATGCAGCCATGTAGATGACCAGGAAGTGATTGAACCTAATTCGCCGAAATATCAGATCGATATAAACACCAACCACATTGAGAAGACCACAGATGAAGATGTGAGTAGAGACAGGCACGATGTTGCATTCACTGATGATAGACATATATCTACCATTGGCCTTTCGACAGCATGTATCCAAGACATTGCAGAAAATGAGCAAAATGGTTCCGTAGATGCAGATGGTGATTGGAATGAAAATCATTCTGAAAAAGTTTCTAAGAATTCATTGCTGTCATCAGGGATATTAAGGTCACTCACCGAATGTGAAGATACTCTCAAAATGTTTGATGTTTCACAAGCTTCCTCAAGATTGAAACACAGACAACACAATCCTGCATTAGAACAAAGAATACAGGGGAATTTTTCACGGGAATCTGCTACTGAGGCTGTTTTGGATCCGCCACTTGCAGAAAAGACGATCTCAAGTGATGAAGAAATAGTAGAAATAATTTCTCCTGAAATACCTTTTAATCCTGCTCTTTTGTCACACAGTTCATTAAAGACAAATACATTTTCGGAAGCAATACAGGACAATGTTACCAAGGAGAGTCTAGGAAATTCCTCTTTGATCTCATCGTTTAGAGGATTTGGCCAGAACACCATTGAAGTAGAGAAATCTAGTCCACGGAATTCAGGTATGTCGTTGTCTCTGAGGAAACCAAGGACACAGACTAAAAGGCAGTCTGCAGATGATATGGATCCTGTGGAAGAGGAGTGTAGCAGTTTGCTGCGTACAAAGAAGCTTAGCAAAACCACTGGGAAATTTACATTGAGTTCTGAAAAACCTGGATTACTGTTCGAAGGGCAAGCACTACTCAATGCATATATGTCTTCCAGGAGTACCATTGGTGACTCAACTAAAGGAACTTCACCACAAGAAAAAAGAGGAGCCTCATCAAAAGGTACAGCAGATGGGATATCAACAGGGCAAACTAATGTCTCCGATACAAGAGGGGCTAGATATAATTACATCGCCGAAACCAGAGAAGGATATTCTACAAAAGAATATGTCACCGAAACCAGAGAAGAATATTATACAGACAGATATGTCACTGAAAACAGAGAAGGATATTCTACAGACAAATCTGGACGAACAGATACAAAACAGACAAGATCTCAGGATAGAGAAATGAGTAATGGGAAGGCAGTGAAGAGCAGACGGACATCTCCAAGTAATACTGGATACCCTGGGTTGATTAAATCATCTGGAAATGAGACAACCGGGCAGACAGAAAAGTTAAGTCCATATAGCCGGTATACCGCTATGTTTAGGTCAAGATTATTGCGAAATTCATTGGTGAAGACGTCCGAGAATCTAACACAAGAGGAGAAAGTTCAGGATGAACAGATAGACTCTGGGCAGGCAGGTATGATCATTGACGGTTACATACTTCATTTCATCTTAACCTGCCCCTTACTTCGATAATATCCTGTCACAAACTCATCCCAATAATGTACTCATAAAAATAAGCATCAACTGTCTCCACGTCTGTTTTCCGATCTTGCCCAAAACAAATCGCTATTCTCACATACATATGGTGTTACACAACACCCACGACAATCAACACATTAATATATGTTTTTCCACAGTCGTCTTTACTAGCGTTTAGTACAAGGTGTGTAACTGAGCCAACCCTCGTCTATGACTGCCCAAACTTAGCTCTACCGTTTGTTTTTACTGTTCCTATCAGATTAATTACTTATAAAAATTTGGTGTCCTGGGAAGGTCAACTCTGAGGTACACTGGTCCGTAGCACATGCCACATCAATTTGATAAGGCCCCTTACTTCTCCAGCATACACTAATTAGATGTCAACAGACCCCACCGGTTATCTATTGATATATGGAGACTGTCTCCGCATCACTTCTACACACAAAGTCCATCTGCTGGCTATACCGTTACATTAAGATTAAATTCCTGTATTTAATCTAACACGGAAATTTTTCTAATTTCTAACCTTTAACACCTTCCTCCTAAAAATAAACTTCTATAACAAGAGAAGTTTATAGGACTGATATCTATCTGATTGGTTGACTCGGTACACGGTTACATTATAAAGATTATACAGAAGAAGTAGACAATACTCACGCTTAAAGCTGAATCCAAATAAATCCATAATAAAATTACTTAATATCCAACTCAAATAGACTTACTGTTCACATTGAATACACTTATTGTCCACTTTTTGAATACACTTATTGTCCACTTTTGAATACACTTATTGTCCAATTTGAATTCACTTATTGTCCACTTTTTGAATACACTTATTGTCCAATTTGAATTCACTTATTGTCCAATTTGAATTCACTTATTGTCCATTTTGAATGCATTTACCGAGTTAATTGAAAATTAACCAAGTCCTAAATACGTGATAATCCATCTGCATTGGCATTATCCTTTCCTTTACGGTATCTCACGCAAAAGTTGTATTGCTGTAAAGCTAGTGCCCACCTCAATAGGCGCTGGTTCTTGTCTCGAACCTGGTTTAACCACACTAATGGATTGTGGTCGGTCTCCACGACGAAGTTTGTACCACTTACAAAATGTGCCACGGACTCGATCGCCCAAACTATGGCCAGGCATTCTTTCTCTATCGTGGCATAGTTCCTTTCCCTCGGCAGCAACTTCCGGCTAAGGTATGCTACAGGGTGTTCTTCACTTGCTTGCTTTTGTGTCAAAACAGCGCCAATAGCGATGTCACTGGCGTCTGTTTGCAGAACAAACTGCTCCTCAAAATTTGGCATTGACAGCACTGGTGCTGACACCATTTTAGACTTTAGGTCTTTGAAAGCCTTGGTAGCATGTTCATTCCAGATGACCTTTGTTGGCGCTCCCTTTTTAGTAAGGTCGGTAAGCGGTGCTGCCAGCTCAGCAAAATCTTTGATGAACTTTCTGTAATATCCTGTCATCCCTAGAAATCCACGTACCTGTTTCTTTGGATACCAGATAACATTCCGAAATAATCAGACCTCCTTTTGCTGAATCGTGTAATTAAGGCCTTCCGTAGATCTTCATATGTTTTACTAGAATGAGAAGCAATCTCGCGAGCATCTCCAACAAGTAAGGATTTCAAATGTAAGACTTTGATATCTTCTTCCCATCCTGCTTGCTTGGATACCGACTCAAATTCATCCAAATATGTTAGCACATCTTCTTTGTCATGATTAAATGGTTGTAATTTAAGTTTCACTGGAATTTTCGTTGTGGCTTCAGTTTTTGTTGTGCCACGATTAAGTTCAAGTTCAAGTTCTTTCAGACGCAATTGATGCTGTAATTCCCGGTCTATTTTGAATTTTTCAAATTCTAAGCGTTGTTTTTCTAATTCAATTTCCATTTTTCGCATTTCAAATTCCTTCATTTCAGTGTTGTCTTTTAAAACCTTTGTCATAATAGTTACTTCTTCATCAACTTGTTCCTCTATCTGTTCACCAGTCATTAGTTCTATCAGGCTTTCCTCAGTTGCCATACTGCACTGTGATATGTTACTGCATACAGTTCATAGACCTCCTTTGGCTCAAACAGCTATAATAGCCAATAACAGTTTCTTGATATACCAAAATTAAAACACTTAATTAAGATACATATATCCCAGAAATGTGTTCAATATATCCCAGAGATGTGTCTGACAGATATATCCCACCGCTGCCACCAAAATGTTACACAACACCCACGACAATCAACACATTAATATATGTTTTTCCACAGTCGTCTTTACTAGCGTTTAGTACAGGGTGTGTAACCGAGCCAACCCTCGTCTATGACTGCCCAAACTTAGCTCTACCGTTTGTTTTTACTGTTCCTATCAGATTAATTACTTATAAAAATTTGGTGTCCTGGGAAGGTCAACTCTGAGGTACACTGGTCCGTAGCACATGCCACATCAATTTGATAAGGCCCCTTACTTCTCCAGCATACACTAATTAGATGTCAACAGACCCCACCGGTTATCTATTGATATATTGAGACTGTCTCCGCATCACTTCTACACACAGAGTCCATCTGCTGGCTATACCGTTACATTAAGATTAAATTCCTGTATTTAATCTAACACGGAAATTTTTCTAATTTCTAACCTAACAAATCGCTATTCTCACATACATATGGGTATGTATTATGTAAGCCTGTAGTGCTTGAAGTATAAAGTTTCTGTTTCGGATGCCGGAGTCTTATTTATTTAAGTACAATTTTCCATTCTCAATTCTTAACGCGTGTTTTTATGTTTTGAACAACGTATGAATGACCTGGGATATATTTTCAAATGTGTACCCATATACAAATGTAGCTTAATGTTTTAATAAATTCCATTTGTGTGTGTGATAGCTGTCCCGTATCACAGATATGTCTATGACCCTTTGTAGCAAAGATCAAGGGACCCGTCCTGAATCATTCAAGCCTTAATAGATGTATGTAGCCATATGATGGTATGTTGTACCACTATTCACACCCTTATATCAAGATTACACAAAGTCGATATCGGTGTAATATGTTTCCATCTAGTCCAGGGCTTTTTCTGAAGGCTTTCTGGGGCCGTTAATGGGCCCCATTCCCGATTGGAATTTCATTTTAAAGCCAAATTCCCAAAATTTGCAGTTTACTCCTGAAAAAAAACCTTTTCCAATTCACCAATATTCTTCCCAAAATGAGACAAAAAGGACCCTTCCCAAACCAGTGAGAAAAAGCCCTGTAGCCGGAGAGACTTTCAGACCTAACAAAAATTCAAAATGCTTAAATATATTTTGTATACCTTAAGCTTTGCCAAAAGGGATGAATGCACAGAATACACGAGTGGATGGAACAGTTAGATATGAACTAAATTATAGATACCCCGAACATTTTTAATGCCGTATAGGCGTCAGTGTCCCTACCCAAATGACACCACCAGAGATTCGCCTGTTATACATTGATTTCCCAGAAAATAGAAAACCGAAGGGGAGACCATTTTTAATAAGTGTGCAAACTTTTAAACAAGTCAGTTGAATAAAATCAAAAAATTTAAAGAAAAGCCATGACGCATCTCGACGCTTTAACAACAACAGTTGAAGTAATCAAAACTCCATAGAAAATTAGCAATTAAATGGGCCTAAAGGTCAACACGCATTCGGTTTGTATATCCATTGTATATTGTAAGCGATATTCAAAGAATTTAAATATGTATCGAACATCTTGGAACGAGAATTGTACAAATCGATATCATCAATTGAGTTATGCCGAGTAAAGAATATAAAACTGCAAGATGCTGCAGTTTCTTTCGTTTAGAAATCCGGACAAAAAGAACGGGTGTTTATCTGTAAATATAAAAACATAGAAGTGTACGTGTATTTAACACAGCATTCCGCACCGCACGGGACTGTTAGTGTGGGGATTCGGCATACGTCTAACGCAGACCCTTCTAGACTACAAACAATCCTAACGGAAGTGGGCCAAAATTAACCACTAGGAAATGAGGTGTTTATAAACATGTCGAAAACGCTGTTAATATCATAGAGGTTCGCTGATGATGATATCGTCTGGAGCCGTTCGGGAGATGATCGAATTTCCGTGTGTTGCATCTTTCTACTCATTACAGATACAAATAAACCTCAAACGATCATTCTATATTTAGGTCAAACCATTATGATTTTCCTGACTTCCTTCTGAATCTACATTTTCACTAGATTCATTAACGAGTGCCAAAAGGACAAATCATCTGTATGTTGCAGTTTTATAATCATCAGTCAGCAAATGCATGTACTCTATCTGCCACTGGGTTTTATACTTAGGAGCCACTATTTCTCCTGGATTTCGTTTAACCGGACTCCATTACACGACACTTATGTATCCATTACACAGGAACCTTTGCCAGGAGTGTAATTGACCACTGGCATGCCCTTCCTGATCATGTGGTTCTAACACCCACTCTGCGTTGTTTTAAGTCTCAATTAAACAGCAATTGATGTACTGTTCCATTCAAATTATATCCAAGTTTTTTTTAAGCTCTGCGCAAACTGTACATAATAATGCTTATGAAGAAGCGCCATCATTATCGGATAGCTAACATCGGTGTTGAAGACAAAGGAAACAAAGGTTAAGGTATACAGATGTGTTAGTATATCTTATATGAGAGAGAAGTTGGTTACAAGAATAGTATTAGTATGTACAGTACTAAGGATTATCCTAAATTCACACCATATCATTTATTTTCCCGAATTCATATTAAAAGGAATTGATATTGACACTGTGGATTTCGCGGGGAAAACTAGTCGGTCTAGTTCTGATATTCAACACCCAGAAAAGTTTGTGCTTTGTTTAGTCATTTTGTATTAATCTTGGAAGTAGTTAAAAGTATTTGATTTTTCCCCCGTTGCATTGTTGAATTGTGGTAGATTATGATACCACGAAAATAGCACCGCTGCAGAAGTAGAGCCATGCACAGCTACAAGTCCTTAGTTTCATCAGTTAATTGTGATAGATTTTGTTTTAGCTTTCGAATACATGGATGATCTTAGATGAGTTTTCATTTCATATGAGATTTTATGAAACGACTCTCAGTTTTATTTTTTGCGAGCCATGGCGAACTTGGAAAACTTTGGGACGAGTTTCATAAAATCTCATGAAATGAAACAAATTTAAACTCTTTTTTTTTATCACATAACTCAGAAAACCTAGGTTTTGATAAGTGAATATGCGCAGGACTTATTGAAACGGAGAAAGTCATTTTGTTACGCCATTAAAATTTATGATTTCATGGTCCATAGCCAATGAAAAACGCTCCAGGTTATATTGCACTAGGTACATATGCCAAAACAAATACTTGGGCGAAATCACTGGATAACAATACGATTATGTGATAAATATAGAATTGGTCATTATGAAATAAACAGAGTTATCCCGCGTTGCCCCTACACAAGGTACTCTACTCCTTATTTAATGTTTGATATTTAAAAAATGGACATATTAAGCTCCAAAAGTTTGCTATGAGATTGCTGGATGATGTGCTTGTGGACTGCATGTTACGTCAAATTATGATGACTTGTGGCGCCGATTAATTCTGATGACAGTGGCACCTATTCAGAACAGCACATGTATTATGATAATGTACTTTTGAAACGATTCCAACATGTAACAATACAAAATCGGTAAAAGCATTGGGTATCGAACCTCCCATTCTCTTGATTTTCCTGTCTCTCATTTTGGATGTTTACACTTAGCCTTTAGCATCACTGAATAGTCTTACAGTAGGAAGACGAAGCAGCATTATAGTACAGTTTTATATTCATTATTTAATATGCTATTACTCAATAGATAAAAGTTCGAATCGCATGTACGTATTTTGCACAATGCTTTCCACACATTAAGTCCTTTGGTAGGGGTACAAAGAGGCCTATCTGATCGGCTTACCTCATGAGGATTTTCCAGCTTGTGAAACCACTTTTCATCTTATTTCTCGCTGTATCAAGAAAATATGTCATGTTACATTGTGTTTGGTTAAAATTCAGAATAGCCACGTAAAAATTTGACTAACACCAAATTGCACCAGTTCAGTTATTTGCCAATGCCATTCTTTATCATAACCAAGTCTAGTTATCTTTGTTATTTTATTTGGTAAATTAAAAAAGCAGATATCACTAAAATGATCTCAAATTACGTTGTTAGGTAAAATTCATTGTTGTCGATATGTCATAAAGAGAGTCTAGTTTGTATTGTCAATTGTTTCAATTGTTTTCAAAAATATGTTTCGCTTCCATGTGACTTTTTATTTTGCTTTCTATTTTTTTTTTTTTTTTTTACTGTCATTTATATCGTTGACTAGCTCAAAACTATCATTTCACAGAACCAGAAAAGAATACAGATTCTATTCGTGGAATTCTGAAAGGCAAGTTAATTATTTTATAATTTTAATTTTCTGTAACAAATATGTACATGTAGAAGTTAAACATTACTCTGGAGTTATAGATACATAATTAGTTGAAATATTATTACCGTGCGAATATCGCATAATTCACGAATATATCCCAATGTTCATGTATTGATAAATCCTTATAAAGGAGAAACAACCCCTGCAGACTTATGGACTTGTGTAGTTATACACACATAATGGCGCTTCGATACTACATTACAGGTTTCATTGAGAAGAAAGTCGGTGTAAAAAGTGTGCATTTCAATGAGGGACCTCCAGAAACACAGATAATCAAGGTACCTGTCTCAGTACGTCATAACTAAAATTTCGAGAGGATATTAGACTGGTAGAATGGGTTGATAAGATATTTAACACCAACAGCAATTTGAAAGTGTAATTAAGCTTTCCAAAACGCATATTTCCTTTGGCAAGGACGATCGTTCACATTCGGCGATGGGACGAAATTGTTAGACTGGTAGATGTTTCTTTCCGTTAATAAATATTTCTATATTGCAAAATGGGTGTACATTTACTGTTCTTGAAAATCAAAAGTTAAAATAAATGTTAAAAATGTTAAATATATGCCTCTTACTGCAGGAGTATCAAGCAGATCAGTCCTTGTTTTCTGATGGCGAGGAAGATTTCATCACTGAAGAAAATAGTCAATTTGTGAGTTTGGAGGATTTTAAGTCCGGTACCGATACCAGCGAACCAAAGAAGAGAAAACTTGAATAATATCGTATTAATCAGTTAATGAGATCCAAGTCTTTGCACCGGCACAAGCGAGGCAAAGAGGAGAAAACTTGAATAATAGCATATTAATAGTGTTACTACAGTTAATGAGATCCAATGAAGTCTTTGTACCGACACCAGCGAGTCAAAGAGGAGAAAACTGGAATAATACAGTACTAAGTGTTACTGCAGTTAATGAGATCCTAGTCTTTTTAGGTTTTTGATGTTTGACAATCTTCCGCAGACTAATGGATGTTTTGTCTTACACTTTGATTTATCAAGACGCTGCCATTTAGAATCATCTTTATTGCAAGACTCGTTATAAAGGCGCCATGGAAACTGGTCCCATTCTATTGGTAAAACATGATATTTTATTATCAAAATTTATTGTAAAGAAAACACATTTCTGGAAGAGAGATATGTTATCCATGTTATGGAAACCGTGTAAGTTTTATTGTTATAATTGGCATACAAATTTAGAACAGCTGTTCATCATCATTGGATGAAAGGTTTACACTAGATGTTGATGTTTAAAGTTTTGTTCATAAACAGCATTTAAAGTTCTTTGTTATTCTTTAGCCACGATATGAATATTAATACACAATTTGTTGATTTTGTTTGAACTGACTTCTATATTGTTTATGTTTACATATGAATCTGATGTAATCATTTTCACATGATAATTAAAGGTTAAGTTTCTACCAACGTTTGTGTTGTGTTCTATTGTCAATGAACCAGATAGATGCTATAAGCTGAAATCAAAATTAAGGAACTGTATTTGGTCTTTGGTCAAGAAGCTACAACGACTAGAAATCCCCATAAGACTGACGCTGCTGAAACAGTCTGAATGCATTATGCATCATGTTTGATATACAATTGAACCCCCTAACACTGGGAGACACGAATGTACTAGTTTTTTCATATTTTCTACTAATTCTGAAATTTTCACCAATTTTACCAAAAAAGATCTAATTTAACCCAACCCAGTCCATTTTTTCAGCAACGTATCTAATTATGAATTGTCATGGCTAATTTTCGACGGTCAAAGCTAGTTCTGTGAATCATATCCAATTTAACATGACCACCGTCTAATTCTATCGAGCTATCTAGAAATCATGAACTTTAAACTATTTATTTCATGACTATCTAAAAGTTTCTTGCATCGACGAGTTCTCATGGAATATGACGAGATTTCCCCCGACATTCTAGAAATGTCCGACAGGGTCTATTTTGTTCTCCACTGACGCTAATTCTGCTCCTCGAATCTAATATTGACGGAGCAATCCAGTTTTCGTGAAAATCGCCTAATATTAAACGTCATGACGAATATTGCGAGATTCGCCTCGGGCGGTTCTGTCGCGCGGCAATACCAGCACTGCCAGCCGTAGACTACTTTACCTGGACAGCAGCCATCCGTGACCATCGAGTCCCGCGGCTAGCTTCGACTTGGGAGCGCTCAGCCGTGAAGCGGTCCTACCATAATCACCTATACTTACGATGTCGGTACAGACTCAAATGATACAGACGATTCGTTCTTCCACAATTAACAATATTATCGGAAATAAATACACTACATTTTACTAAATTTCATACGTCTAATTTAAAAATTCGTATCATGACAGGAAGGTGGTATAATATATATATATAAAGGAGATTTTTGCAATGAAAGTATTGGAGACGAGTTCCATCATCTATTTATGTTAAAGTGTACCCTGAACGAAAACGATAATCAAATATGTTATTCTTTGTAACCACCAAAGAAGAATGTCGCAAACCGCATCAAAATCGGTTGGCCGAGTGCCGAGATATCGCACATCGAAGGACGCGATTTGCACCTGTCGATCGACTGCTAATCAGCGTATCGGTCAGTCACGCTGATTTGGAACTCTTCAGTCTATGACGTCACAGGTTGAACAGAGTGACTGGTATGGTGGCCAGTAGCATAGAGGACAGTGTGAACAGTATCAGTACAAATATGTTTGAATACGATCTGGACATGAGATTTGAGGTTGTTGAATTTGGCGAATATTGCCGACGAGAAGTCGGAATCCAACAATATAAGTTTCAGTTAAAAAAAAAATAACATAGTGAAATTGACTCTGAAAATGACCGCTTGGTTTACACAGACTGGTGTAATAATCGGTCAATCACCAATAAATGTATATTAGTTATGTGTTTACCATTTCTTACTCGTTACCAAAGAAAGCAACACAGCATAAACATTTTAAACTAAAATAATGTGCCATTTCATTCGCAAATTAATATTCAAATAAACATACCAACAATACAACAGTTCTGGATACTCTGGTTTGTGAGAAAAGACGAACACACGTACAGTAAATTCAAGCGTTATATTCTATGCAAAACCCGCTTTAGTCATGAAGGACACTTAATTTAGAAAGTAATATATTATAATCATCATGATCTACAATATACTAAATCTCTCTCCCGTATGAATACCAGTGTTAAAGTCTACAACAAACTTCTACATATACAGATTTTATCCCTTATTTTACATGTAATGGTCTCGGGGATCAAGGACGATTAAATGCTTGAGAAAGAATTATTTATATACGATCGTTGTCAGTGAAATTATATAAAAGTGATTCGCAACAATTATAATATAATTGATACTTTCTGTACAGGTATAAAGCATAGGTACTTATTAAAACCATTATTTTAGCTCCGTTTTTAATGATAAAACACAAACAATTTATTTCATCGTGACTAATCATAATTAATACTAAAATTTATAAACTCGTAATGATTTTCGTGTATGATTTTTTTTTCCCTCCAAATTTTATGTATTTTTTTGCTTTTATTTTTGTAATTGTATCATTATTATGAAGTGATCGAGACCCTGGTGGTTTTGCTTTCAATTCGTGTCGCATGTCATATCTTCACTTAAAAAAGGACTTTTAAAAGATGTATAAACATGTTCGGGGAATTACGAATTCTCAAGTTTGAATTGGTTAGTATACCGCTAAACAATTACCAGGTGTGAAATTACGGTCCACAAGCTCATCACACCTGGCACTGCACCACAGGTGTCCGTGATTTCTGGTGTTCTAATCAGCACACGCCGTGAGTTCACGCGTTTGGTTTCTGTGCACTTCAAAGGAGTTCCGAAAACATGGTTTTACAGGTTGTTTGTACATAAATTGAGCTTGAATTTTATTAAGAATTGCGTTTATACTATAGGGAATACATTTTGTTGAAATCAAACACATTATTTTTGGAATTCAGTGAGTTTCGTTTTCTATACAAACGAAAAAAAATCATATCTCAAACGTTTGTCTATAGAATAATTAACCTAAATTACCTCATTCATATATGTACCCATGATGTTGAAATTTACTCTATGAATCTTGTCTGGGATTTACTGAGCTTTCATGGACACGTTTTATCAATTGCGGACAATTACCCAAAAATCACAAATAACGGTATAATTTCTGTTTTGGCTAATAAAAAAAACCCAAAATGATTAGCATTTATTTCACATCTTGAATGAATTGCATTTTAAACTTGTGTTACTAGAAGGATTATAACCGAAATCAATACTGGTACATGTGTATGTAACAAACCTGTCATGCCCCCATAATAAAGGCTATATGATGTAAGTCATTATAAACGGCCGGTTATTCAAATGTCATACATGTTACAACGACCCGTTAAAATAAAAAAAATATGAATAAAATATTTCAATATAAATGTTATATACGACCTGTTATAATAGAAAATAAATAAGACGATACACGTTGTATTTGGCCCGTTATAATAGAAAATTAGTAAGATGTTACATGTTGTGTATGGCTCGTTATGAGAGAAAATTAGTGAGATGCTACATGTTATATATGGCACCGTTTAAAAAGAAAGTTATATGTCCCTGGTTTCGGTAGCACTTGTTATTAACTAATTAACAAATATAACTCAGAGAGTTTATTCAGCACTTTTTTTTGTCTTATTCGCATTAATTACAGGCACGTGTTCACGTTTGTTTCTATATATTTCCTATATGGCGGCTCCGATCGTGTTCAACCTGTGACGTCACAGGTCAGAGGTCACCAAAACGAGGTATTCGGCTTTGGGCTTCAGGTGTGTTTTCGAGAAAAATCACAATTACTCGGAAATGGGTCGGCCGATTTTGATGCGGTTTTCTGCATTCTTGTTTATTAATCAATACCAATAACATATTAAAATATAATTTTTCATTCAGGGTACACTTTAACATATTGAAATGAAAATTATTCGTTCAAAATGCATCCCACAGTATTACTGTATTAACCCAAGTATTCATAAAATGAGAGGTCTAATATCTATATGTCATACATGCAATTACTGAGGGTTTATGTCCCTGTTGTAAACCTATATTATATTACCTAGCAGGAGCTTGATTATCAAAAGGAGAACGATTAAGGAATGAGCATGAAAGGACAATGATAAGATGAAGGAGCGTGCAAACGTAGTTAGTTTGTTCTAGGCAGATATTATGTTATTGTGTATAAATCAAATATTTTTGTTAGACATAAATTCATTTTTGTATAATTATCTGTATTCCTTTCACTTTCTCTCTTTAGTCTTCCTTTCTAATTTGTCAATCGTAAAATTAATGTAAATGTCCATTGTTTGTGTCACATCGTTGTAAAAATGTTTGGAGGAGGGGGTTTAATAAGTTGTATAACTTCTGCCCAATCCTCATGCCTACATTTCAAGCAATAAGAAATATGTTTAAAAAAACAACAAACTATATTTGCTTGTATATTTAGGTAAATTACATTTTTACTTTATACATGATTCCAACAAGGAATATGTAAGAAAACATATTTAAATATCTTGCATTTCTATAGCAAGTTTGCCTAAATTGTCTTATTATTTAGAAACAGAACTAATGGAATCCCTATGATGTCGCACACATCGCTCGGCGACTCTCATCAGGCAGAACGTTTATCATTTGTTGACCATTCAGTGTACAGTGGACCCGCGATAATCCGGACGCCGATAGTCCGGAAAACTCGCAGTCCGGACGGAAATGCACGGGAACGGATTTCCGTAACGTTATTTGTACTCACCAGTCAGGAAATTCCGATTCCGATTCTGGAAGCCCATTTTGGGAACGGAACGTACTTTCATTAGTAAATTTCCCGCAATAATCCGGACGATTTTTTCACCACGAGGAGAAAAAATGTCGGGGCAAGTCACCCGTGTCGACAGCTGTACAGACTATTGCTTGACACTGTGCGTAGTCATAGCGACCGCTGCCAGGTCATAGCCCCGGGTGTTTACCTGTGTTACAAAGTGTAACTTTTGTTTTTATAACGGTACATTACTTTTTCTCTAAGACCTTTTTAAACTTTACAGTATTAAAGGATTTTATAGTATAGCCTGGTCTTGCTTTTATTAACTTGACGTACAATATCTATTATAGTTATTTTACAGAGGGCAACTTTTATAGGATCACATATTGCTATTTCGTAATCAGCAAGAATTTACGCACAAACATACAGTACGTGATACCATAATTAATCAATCTCAAATACATGTAATAAATTTATGATCGGTAATTAACATCATGAACACTTGTATTGGGTAAACACGGATATCGGCTTTGTAACACCGTTACGTGAAAAGACGACTCATTGAAAGATGCACGTTATTAATTACATACACATTTACGTATTAAGCAGTGATCACAAGAACTGGGTTGATTACACACAAATTAGTCAATAGTCGTATGATACTTAATTAAGCGTCACATTGTTAAGTTAATACGGGTTCAATAATTATCGGACTTCTTCGGTAGTTCTCGCTGGTGTAGCGTACTTTTAGATATATAGCTTGGGGTTTCTGGTACGTAAAAATCATAAAAAAACATGGACTGATGGTAAGTTGTAAAATCCGGGTCTTTTATTTAAGTTATTTAACGTTTGTAATTTCTACTTGTTTGTGAACCTCCGGGACGTGACACATGTGTGGTGTTTGTAGGACACATAGGCCTATGCCCGCTATAAATAAAACAACTTTCACTTTACATGTTCTTTTAAAAACAAAGTTTATTTTTTACTTTCTACAAAAGAAATCAAAAATCATATCAGAAACATAAGTATATTTATTGTTAAAAAGTCTGACAATTGGACGTGTTTATGAAACGTCCCGGATTGCATGTAATCAAGGGAGATAACTCTTACACGACAATTTTTTTTTACCTGGTAGACGAAATTCGGCAGTCCGGAAAACTCGTAATCCGGACGGTTTGGACTGGGAACGAAGGTGTTCGGATTATCGAGGGTCCACTGTACATCACAAGTTTGAATACAAACGTTTGATTCACGGTATGATAATATCTATATAATTGTGCATGTACATTTTTGTATGTGTATATGTATTTAGTGAAAATATTCTATTGTTCTGTGTAGGGGGGGGGGGGGGGGGGGGGGGATCATATGTATAAATATGTGTAGGTTATTTTCGAATCCCATGAGATCCAAATTGTACATAATATGTATATATCTAACCCGTACTCCACTTTGTGTTTGTATTGCTGTTATATATACCAATACAGCTGACCCGCTAATCTGGACGCCGATAGTCCGTAAAACTCACAATCCCGACGGAAATGTCGGGGAACGAATTTCCGTAACGTTATATTTGTACTCACAAGTCCGGAAGTTCTGATTCCGAATCCGGAGCTCCATATCGGAAACGAAATGTTAGTTAAGTAAAATTCCAGCAGTAATCCGGACGTTTTTCTCATCACATAGATAAAAAGTCTGAGTTGGTCACCCGTGTCGACAGGTGAACAGGTAGTAGATCACGGTCGCTTGACACACAGAGTAGTCATAGCAACCGCTGCGAGATCTTAGCCCCCGGCATTAACCCGTACAATTTAGTTTTTGTAACGGTACCTTGGTTTTCTATACAGCGATCGAATTAATTAAAGGATTATAGACCGGTCTTGTTTTTGTTTAAAATGTTTATTCAATTCAATCCTTACGACTTATAAGCATGCTGAAAATGACAGCATACAATTTTTTATCTTCACTATTTTTAAAATGCAATTTAACGAAAGATAGACAGCATCAATATACAATGTAATGACGATACAGATGTTATGACATTTCTGAGCGGTAATATCGAATGAATGAGTGGTGTGTGGAGTATACAATAGTGTAGTCATATTGCAAACATAGAAACTGATAAGAGTGAAAACAAAAACAGCTAATTCAGGCGATATCTAGAACGTGCTGTAAAACACAATTTCAAATTCTCTGATATCAATATATGTTATTCCGAAGTTAGCACGTACGAATCCATAAAGCTATATAGGATTATCACTGATCATATATAAGGAAAGAATATCTTTAATAACACGAAACGTTTTATCAAATTTCAAATTCTTTATTGACTTTAGGCCATACGGCCCATAAGTACATATTATAAACATATTATTATTATCAGGTGTTTCACAAATTGAATTAAAAACATCGGCTTGGAACGACGACGCTTTGCTGATAATACTACTGATAAACCGTAAGGTTTAAAGTAATAAATGAATTGAATTGAATTGAAAGATTTTATTATATAACACAGTTGTTTTCTTTATGTCAAACGTAAGACATGACAGTTTTTCTATATCTCATCAGAGACTTGTATATCACAAGTCTCTAATCTCATCGATGTGATACATACAGTTGCAAATTTTCTTATTAGTAAGCTTGTATATATTAGAGCTCGGATACTGTAACCCATTGGTAATTACAATATTCCTCTATATATAACCAGGGACGTATATAGTGGATATATAGGTCTCTGATGCAGGCATCTGTTCCAAAGAAGATGTACTTAGAGGTTCGGCAAATAAAAAAAATGTTGATACCCGACAATAAACGTTAAAGATAACGTTTGTACCTTCGAAGTCTTATATTGTAGGACTAATATACTTGTCATGTTAAATACAGAACCAGCTTATAGTTCATCCCAAAAAGGGGGCGGGGATTTACCTGTGCTCTCGCCTAAGGCAGGAAGCCAACCAGCAGGTTCAATTTAGAAATGCCCCAGGCCTTGTAATCAACAACTGTCCAGGTGTCCTTGTGAAGTGGATGACAAGAGGTTTTCGATACAATATTCTTTCTTTTATTAATACAATACAATACAAAATATTTTATTAACGTGTCACGTGTCAATATTACAGATATATAAAATACAGTAGAAGTCATAAAAACTTTACAAGTTGCATTAAAATTATATTCACATCCAGACTTATGAGACGCAATATAGTAAAAAGTTCTGTTAAATATAGGTAAAACAGGATCTTCTGCGATACATCAGATAGAGTGAAGAAGCTAAAATAGGCTGAAGATCATCACTTGTCATAAGATAATGAAATTGTTCATATGGGTTTAATTCTAAAAAGTTTGGACAATAATTGCTTGCTTCACTAAATAAAATTCGCCTAATATCTGAATAAAACTCACAGTCAATTAAAAAATGGCGCTCGTCTTCTACTAATCCTGACTGACATAAAATACATTTCCTCTCATGTAATGCTAAGGGAGGACGAGAATATCGGCCTGTCTCTATTTTCAATTTCAAATTACCACAACGGAACTTGGCTAACGTTTGCCTATGCTTAAAATTTACAACAGTATATATATATGATTCTGGGGTAAAAACAGATTTAAACGTACGGTAAGTACGCAACTTAATCGTTAATTGATACAAAATTTGCCTCAATTGAATAACAATAAATATGTAATCGTCGTATTGTGAATGTAATACTTTTATTTTTTCAGGTGTCTTATGATATTGATGTACATGCAGCACATTTAATGAAAATTTAACTGGAACAATCTGCAAAAAAAGTGAATGTATCGTATGTGATATCAGAAATATAGATATACATCATGTGATATACATAATGTATGTATCTTATCGTGTATGTATCGCATATTTATAGCTTAAACACTTAATTCGAGTTGGTACCGACACCGTATAGGTGATTATGGTAGGACCGCTTCACGGGGAACGCTCCCAAGTCGAGGCTAGCCGCGGGACTCGATGGTCACGGATGGCTGCTGTCCAGGTAAAGTAGTCTACGGCTGGCAGTGCTGGTATTGCCGCGCGACAGAACCGCCCGAGGCGAATCTCGCAATATTCGTCATGACGTTTAATATTAGGCGATTTTCACGAAAACTGGATTGCTCCGTCAATATTAGATTCGAGGAGCAGAATTAGCGTCAGTGGAGAACAAAATAGACCCTGTCGGACATTTCTAGAATGTCGGGGGAAATCTCGTCATATTCCATGAGAACTCGTCGATGCAAGAAACTTTTAGATAGTCATGAAATAAATAGTTTAAAGTTCATGATTTCTAGATAGCTCGATAGAATTAGACGGTGGTCATGTTAAATTGGATATGATTCACAGAACTAGCTTTGACCGTCGAAAATTAGCCATGACAATTCATAATTAGATACGTTGCTGAAAAAATGGACTGGGTTGGGTTAAATTAGATCTTTTTTTGTAAAATTGGTGAAAATTTCAGAATTAGTAGAAAATATGAAAAAACTAGTACATTCGTGTCTCCCAGTGTAAGATTAGTGCCGCCAAAACATTTTAAATCCATATATGGTTTATAATTTAATCCCGAAGAGAATGGTGCCGCTGAAACATTGTGAATAAAATGAATCACAATTTGGGCCTAAACATTTTGAATATACAATTCGGGTATACAATTAAATCCCCGAGATATGGGTGCCACAGAAACAGTTTGAATGGAGTGTATCATGTTTGGTTTCTCGAAGACACTGATGCCGCTGATTGAGTTTTAAATTTAATCCCTCTAAGTCTAGTGCCGCTGAAACAATTTGAATTAAATGAATCTACAATTAAATCACTTAAAGATGTGTGCCACAGAGACAGTTTCTCAAAGTGTATCATATTTGGTTTCTCGAAGACTCTGGTGCCGCTGAAACAGTGAATATATGTACCTCATGCCGTTATACCATCTTCGGGAGTCGAGAAAATCGCAAGCTAATAGCGATACTGACAAACAAAAATGAACAACATATTTCAAAGGAAAGCTTCTAATTAATTATTTTGGCTAGCATAGAAGAAAACTAATTATAATATGAACATAAGTACATCAAACAAGCATACTGTAATAACATCCAACGTTCCTTGGGTATAGCATTTCGGTGTTTTCGTGTTATGGAGCGAAATAGATAAGTAAACCCTGTAATGTAAAATTAACATATTTTGATATTTCCTGCAAAGTTTGCTTTTGAAAGCATCTTAAAGAATGGTTCTGGTAGATATAGGTGTCCTGACACTTTATCACTAGCCCTCCACCTCTGGGTTGCAAGTTCGAAACCTACGTTAAGGTAGATAATATTTAAAACTCAAGCACATCTCAGAAGAATTGTGTAGCTGATAAGGCAAAGAAAGATCGTTGGATATCTTCAAATTCTATAGATATAACTATGGAGAAAGACAAAGCTTTCCCAGTGCATTGATGCCGTCTTCCATTTCCAGCAACGTCCGATATGTAAATCTTGGACAAAAATATAGGTAAATCCCAAGTAACGTTTCACATCCTTCACGCAAGAAACCAAAATGCAATCTGATAATCACGAAAACCTTTTTTACTTTCAGTTTTTCGGAAATTCATTTGAATTATGAATTCTTAAATATAAAGTGTTTGAAGAGTTGAAAAGAGCTTTTGATTAATATTTGCCACCTTTCTCTCGAAAGTATTTCAGAATGTTTGGAATTACGACCATAGTTTGCACGAAAGTGTCAGAACGCCGTTGTTCTCTGGTCACATGGACCTTTTTCAGGAGACGGTAATGGCACGAGGATACAATCGTGATCATATTATCTGACTTTAAAGATAACGACTTGCTGGTACATGTAGAAAACTCTCTGTTGACCATCTTGTTGTTTCATACCTAGATAAAATAGAAGACCTGATAAGAACAGGTAAAAAGACATTACTGGCATACACTGTACATATATTGTCCTCCATGAGAACTCGACACTTTAAGACACTAGAATATTACAATTTTATTTGAAAATTTATTTGATTATGATAATGGTTTGAGGGTCTATCATAGTAATATATTGGTTATTGGAGAAATCGTCGAAATGAAAGTAAGTTCCTCCCTTGACCCTCCCGTACTTGAAAACTTGGTGTGCAAATGTAACAAATTAAGTTACTTTAGGAAATTGCAATTAGGTGTCAACCGGAAACTGGGGATGGGGACTATAGTTTTGCGATGTGTCCATCAGTTCTTCCGCTATCTTGTCCGGGCTCATCTTCTTTACACTACTTGTTACTGAAACTTCAAACTTGGGGTGTGGGTTCGCCTTGGTGAGGCGGTGTTTCGTGTAACACATAGGGGTCACTCTGATCACAGACCTGTATAACTATATTCTATTATAATGTCTCTGCTCTGACCTACATCAACGAAAATGTCTGTCCGCGCTACGTCTCCAGTAGAGTCATTGAAACTTATTTGAAGCGGGGGTTCCATGTCACTTAGGGCATTGATTCATTAACATTGAACTTTGTTATCGATATCGCTAACTACATCTATGATATTCTTTTATTTATTCACATTCGTATCACCAAATGTAATGATCAAATTATTAAATACGATGAGTCTGTCAAACCTTCAGTATAAAAAATTTGTTTTATTACCAATCCATCATTTGTTGATTTTTGGCATATAGTTTCACTTCCGGTGGGGTACTGTAATTGTCGAATGGTCTTGTTTAATACGACTTTGACAGTGACATTTCCAAATAAAGTGATGGTATCGAAATATTGTATATTTATTTACCTATTTTGTCAAAATTCAACATTGGTCATTATATGAACTGAAAGAAAACTTTACACACTTTCGTGATTATTTATTGGGGTGTTTTCATCGTAACATAAAAAAATTTATTTTAATTCAAATTAGATTGGTTTATATTTTCATATGTAACATTAACATTATCATACACGGTATAGCGTTATACAGATTGATTGATTCCATGATTAACATTTCTGAAAACATAATTAAGAATATCTGAGTAGTCTGTACGTTATTATGGGGGCGTCGGGTAGTAGTGGGAGTTTAAACCTGTTTGTGTATTTATACATGTATTGGTATTGTGTATATTCGCTTCATTGCACATTCTTACACCACACAATCAATATAACTACGAAATACACGAAATATTTATCACCCCTTAAAGCGACTGTAACTGTTAAAAAAATCACGTAGAAAATATCATCAGGCGTAAAAATAAAACTTTTTCTTGATTATGAAAAAGTATCCACAACCGTGTTTTGTAAATATCCAAATCAGTGAAAAACAATAACATTACATTTGTTATCGGTCGTAAGCAGAAGGCTGTGCGGACTCCTCACCATCAAGCGAGGTAAGCAGTGCTTTAATTAAAACTCGTGAACAAACATTTATAGAACATTTTGTACGGTAAAGGCTCGGGCGTTGCTATATATCTTAAACCACTTTACTATTTATATGACGAAATCACCTTTTAATGAGTTGTAGTCTCTTTAAAGGCTCGTCGTGTTTGACACAGTCTAGAAATATCTTTTTGGTTTTTTAAGATATTTTTCATTATATTACGTTCCAATAATCCTGATGAGGCCTACATTAATTGACTGGTGTGTAGTTACGTGTTGTGGTCCATATAACAGAACTCGTGCTATAGGTACAAATACAAGAACTTGTGCCTTTAAAGCTTCCCGTATTGTTTACTTAGACACAGGTATACACAGTACATCTACCATAAACATACCTACAACCAGGGTTGTACAAGATCGCGTAATTTAATATAACCACTTAAATATCTACTATCGATCGATCTCAGAACTGAGGCTAAAAAAGGGGGATATATATTTTTTTCTGGCAAATTATATAAGAATGAACGTTGTTTAGAGTTTAAAACGTCGCAGTTTATCAATTATTTTCACTCTATCCATATCAACATTTCGTTATTTTTTCGCTGGACAAAAGCCGTTATTTAGAAAAATCTTGTTAACATTTAGTAACCTTTTTACCCCTTTTGGAATTACATGATTATTTGTCAGCTTGGTCTTGTCGGTGGAGAGTTTTAAATCACCAAGGTTTGATACCATTTATTACATTGAAGTAGGATATATTGGAGATATCCTTCTTTGAGCATTACATGGTGTGTATTCTGGAATATTTTTGTTTACAGGTACCCGGAATGGATTACTGTGATTTACTCTGAAGACAAGGTGGGGGTAATTTACAGAACTAAGATAAAACCTGTCACACTGCCATCGGCGTGTGTTTGAAGAGACAATCAGTGTAAGACGAGTCTTTACCTATCTACAGACTTACAGTAAAATCCACAGGGATCTATACATATCACAACAACGAGTATCGTGACTTATAACGTCAACATGTCTTGTGGAATATTTCTGAAATTTGGGACTTGTAAGTTATTTAATGGATGAAATGGAAACCGAAAAATAAGAAAACACTTGAGACGTTAAACCTGTGAAACATTTATTTAATTGAACACAATAAGGAGGGATAGTGTGCTTTTTTTCACCGACTGATTTGTGACACGACCAATCATCATGTCGAAGAAAGTGATGGGTAAGTATAAATAACATACAGAAACCTTCCGACTCTATGGCACCTGTGTTCGCGAAGAAATTATTTTACTGAACATTAAAAAATTCTTGACCACAGTAACGTTAAATAGGTCTTAAATATAAAGTGTTTGAAGAGTTGAAAAGAGCTTTTGATAAATATTTGCCACCTTTCTCTCGAAAGTATTTCAGAATGTTTGGAATTACGACCATAGTGTGCACGAAAGTGTCAGAACGCCGTTGTTCTCTGGTCACATGGACCTTTTTCAGGAGACGGTAATGGCACGAGGATATAGCAGAGACCACATTTTGTTGTCGTATCCCCATGTCTGTTTTCCATATGTCCCCTTTTCAGAAGATAAGACAGCTCTGTGTTTTACAGTTTCACACGCTATGTGATACTCATAGGACTAGTAATGTTGGTGTTGTCAAAGTGTCAGAATTGTTGGGTTGGTACAGTCATTACGCCCGTCAGTTATGAGATAACAATGGTAAAATGTATCAGAGTGTCGGGTTACCCTTTGCACCATTCCTACCTTTGTACTACTTCTAAGGATGATGGTGAATATTATCAATATCACATTACCTAATATAACCTGCGGATTTATATACGATTTCAATAACTAATACACATGTAAAATCGGAAAACAAAACGTGATCGAAAGTTAGAAGAACAACACAACACGGAGACCTTAACATAAATAATTGAAAGATAAAAATAAAATGAAAATATATTGTGACCATGTGTTTTGCAAGGATAAGCTCTCTGCTTCATCGATGTCAAGTAAATCTAGGTGGGATCCAAGTAATGTCACTCTCTCAAAATAAGAACAGTGGTAGTGATGACGCAACCACCAGTCATAACGTCAAAGAGCACACGAGAAGAAAAGCGTATTTAGAAATGCCATCGTGATGTCGACCATCAACCATGTTTCGAAACATGATTAATGCTTTCATCAGTAATAAATTGGGTCTAAGATTGAGTATTCAGAATATTTTTTATGAAATATATGCTTGTATCTTGTCTTTTATTCAGTAAGGTAGACTAGGGTTTTCATGTATTGTCTATCTCTGAAGGAGTTTATTATACTGACCGCCTGTTGACCAGGCTATGACCATACATCACCGTCTGAAGGAGTTTATTATACTGACCGCCTGTTGACCAGGCTATGACCATCACCGTCTGAAGGAGTTTATTATACTGACCGCCTGTTGGCCAGGCTATGACCATACATCACCGTCTGAAGGAGTTTATTATACTGACCGCCTGTTGACCAGGCTATGACCATACATCACCGTCTGAAGGAGTTTATTATACTGACCGCCTGTTGACCAGGCTATGACCATCACCGTCTGAAGGAGTTTATTATACTGACCGCCTGTTGACCAGGCTATGACCATCACCGTCTGAAGGAGTTTATTATACTGACCGCCTGTTGACCAGGCTATGACCATACATCACCGTCTGAAGGAGTTTATTATACTGACCGCCTGTTGACCAGGCTATGACCTTACATCACCGTCTGAAGGAGTTTATTATACTGACCGCCTGTTGGCCAGGCTATGACCATACATCACCGTCTGAAGGAGTTTATTATACTGACCGCCTGTTGACCAGGCTATAACTTTACATCACCGTCTGAAGGAGTTTATTATACTGACCGCCTGTTGACCAGGCTATGACCTTACATCACTGTCTGAAGGAGTTTATTATACTGACCGCCTGTTGACCAGGCTATCACCATACATCACCGTCTGAAGGAGTTTATTATACTGACCGCCTGTTGACCAGGCTATGACCATACATCACCGTCTGAAGGAGTTTATTATACTGACCGCCTGTTGACCAGGCTATGACCATACATCACCGTCTGAAGGAGTTTATTATACTGACCGCCTGTTTGACCAGGCTATGACCATACATCACCGTCTGAAGGAGTTTATTATACTGACCGCCTGTTGACCAGGCTATGACCTTACATCACCGTCTGAAGGAGTTTATTATACTGACCGCCTGTTGGCCAGGCTATGACCATACATCACCGTCTGAAGGAGTTTATTATACTGACCGCCTGTTGACCAGGCTATGACCTTACATCACCGTCTGAAGGAGTTTATTATACTGACCGCCTGTTGGCCAGGCTATGACCATACATCACCGTCTGAAGGAGTTTATTATACTGACCGCCTGTTGACCAGGCTATGACCTTACATCACCGTCTGAAGGAGTTTATTATACTGACCGCCTGTTGGCCAGGCTATGACCATACATCACCGTCTGAAGGAGTTTATTATACTGACCGCCTGTTGACCAGGCTATGGCCATACATCACCGTCTGAAGGAGTTTATTATACTGACCGCCTGTTGACCAGGCTATGACCATACATCACCGTCTGAAGGAGTTTATTATACTGACCGCCTGTTGGCCAGGCTATGACCATACATCACCGTCTGAAGGAGTTTATTATACTGACCGCCTGTTGACCAGGCTATGACCATCACCGTCTGAAGGAATTTATTATGTTTGCCGAATTTAATCTGTAAGCTGTAAATCAATGATCATGTACTAGATACACCCACAGGTGTCGAATACCTTAACCTGCTAGGTACACAGTATAATCAATGATGACATATATTAGTTTTACAGGAAATATATTGTTAAGCTGCCAATGCTAAGTGTTAAGCTGCCAATGCTGGCCTAGATGGTGATATTGTTTCCGCCACCGAAAACAAAGTATCCAATGTAGACCTTTCTCGACACTGCCTAGGCCCTGTACCATTAAAATCGTACCCGAAACAAAACAAAAAGTTGGGCATGTAAACTTACCGCGAACAGGAGCTCAGTAAATGTGTAAACTGATGAGGAATGACCAAGAAATCTGGACATATTTAGAGAGTTTGGCCCTAACCAGACTGACTAGCATAATTTATAGCTATGGGACGATTTTATACCCCCTTGCCTTTACGACTAGGTCTCCTCTGTTTCATTGTACAGCAACAAGAGTTAGATCTCTGAACGGAATATGTATTCTATTCAGTTGTTAGGTGAGTATATTATTGAGCAATTCAAACATAGAAAACAAGTAACAAACGTTCATATTATTACTTTTTATTAATATACAAATAGTCAAACAATACGAAATTGGTTACTTAATGAGTAAATACAGATCGCTCTTCTATATTTTAAGATTTTTACAGATGTATGATGAAGTTTTCTATTCATTATTTTACATAAACATTCAATTACTTTCTTTGATTAGTCATATTGAAGTGTGCTTTCTACTTGTGAGGCTTTTGTACTTTTCATGGTACCGTTTTATGCATTAGTACCGTAAAGATATTTTAAGTGGATTTCCTCGATGGGGTACCACCCACCCACCCACCCTCCCTTACCCCTTACCCCTCTGAGGATTTGTACCCCCCCTCCCAATCCGTGGTTTTATCCCCCTCCCAATCTGTGGTTTTATCCCCCTCCAAATCCGTGGTTTTATCCCCCTCAAAATCCGTGGTTTTATCTCCCTCCAAATCCGTGGTCCCCCTCCCAAATCCGTGGTTTTATCCCCTTCCCAATCCTGTTTTTTTTCTCCCTCCCTCTTTGGTATTATCCCCTTCCCTCCTTCCCCCCGTGGTGTAATCCCCCTTCATCTCCGTGTAGTCTTATGCACTCACCAATCAAAACAATTATTAGAATCTGTTCAGTTAGAAGCAGCCAGAATCATTACAGGTCTCAGATCAGGAACATCACACAATAAATTATATGAAGAAATTGGCTTGGAATCTCTATCAGATAGAAGAAATAAACACAAACACATAATGATGTACAAAATAATTCATGGACTATTACCACAATACTTACAAGATATCCTTATTCCTTTTATTAACAACCAAAATGATAACCCGTATTCCCTAAGACAATCACGACTCTTCAATCCTCCTCTATGCAGAACTAACAATTACTTTGACAGTTTCTTCCCCCAAATGTGCCGCATAACTAACAATGCTAATCCTGACCTCTTCAACTCTTCTTCTCTAGCAGCTTTTAAATGCAAACTTAATAATAAGATTAATGCTGAATGTGAATCACTGCATATTTTCAAATTTGAAGGAAATAGAAAGGCTAATATCATTATTTGTCAGCTTAGAAATTCATGTAGCAATTTAAATTTTGATTTATTTAATGATCATTTGTTAAACTCTCCCACCTGTGCCTGTGATATTGAAAATGAAACTGTTTCACATTATTTCTTTGATTGTCCTAGGTATAATGCTATTAGACATTCTCTGTTTACCTCAGTAGATAGTTATGCAAATCATAACCATTCTAACATCAGCACTTTCTTACAAGGTTGCCCTGACTGTGATAAGTTTGTAAATATACAAATACTAAATGATGTTCAATTGTTCATTGGGAAATCGAGACGCTTTAATCTCTATATGCTTTAAATATATAAGTCATGATATAATATATTATATATATATTGTATTGTACTATGTTATATTATTTATACCTTAAATTTTAATGAATATGGAGTATGTATGATTATACATGTCCTGAAATATCCCTTCATCTTCATTGGTCACATGTGTCAGCAGTTGAGTTAGTTAAGTCTTGTATATATATGAAGTATAGCGTCTGCTAAACATTTTGAGTGATAGTAATTTTTTTTTCTGACAATTTTTGATATAATATTTTACATTTATATATATTATTTTCGCTTAATTATTGACAGGCACGACCTGTGCATACATGCACATGGACTTTTGGTCAATGCCTGTCAATGAATAATTCTTCTAGATAAAGTTCATCTTAAATATTATCAAATATTATGTATACATGTATATATAAGCAAAAAGCAAAATGTATGAATGATGTGTGAATGTTTATGTTTGAGTTATCTCCCTTAAATGTTAGTTATACATGTACACTTGTACATGTAATTTTTTCATTTCATAGTAATTTATATATTAATTTTATATTTATATA